>NC_039282.1:15723961-15898723 GCF_003368295.1 Carassius auratus | reverse complement strand
TTGATCTTCCTTCAAAACAGCCGGTAAAAGATTGTGCGATAACGCGCGTCATCACTTCAATACGGAATTAGATCTGGCTTTTGTTCACACAGCGCTCGTCCCGGGTCGAACCCCCCAATGTTACTAGGCCCCGACCCGGGTTCAATTCAGTAATCAATTCCGGGACGTGGTTGCTTTCACACAGAAGGCGACCCGGCAATGTTCCGGAAACATTGCGGGTCTGACGTGCAGTGTGAAAGAGGCTTAAGAATGCCTTGGCAACTGCTTAACAACTTTCTAGTAACCAATCAAAACACCATAGAAACTGCATTGCAACTAAGCATGTGCCCCAAGACGAATACCAGTCGACTTTCCATGCTTTTTCCAAAATACGGTATTTAGGCTTTGGGGCACACCCCATGCCTATGCAACTCTCAAGTAACACTCAAAACACCGGATTAGCAACCCCCGATTGTGCCCTAACAACTACCTGATCAAACATATTAGCAACTGAACAGTTTGATCACAAAAAACAAAACAAAAAAAAACCTAATGATGAGGCAACCTTAGTAAACTTTGCCTAATACCTCTCTTAGAAAACCCTTCCAAAACACTTAAAGCAAAACCCCCTAGAATCATTGACATGAATCGTTGAAACCCGTGAAGATTCACACGCTTAACAATTACCATAGCAATGCTATCGCTATTACCAATCACTGTTGCATTGTTGCATTGTGGAAGTGAGTTTTTCCTTCGTTCAAAAAATATGCCAAACACAGGAAAGATGCATATGTGTATCCTTCGCGCTCTCAAATCCACCCCACAATCCTATGTGCACAGCTTTGCTATCTTGTTCAAAAATGTAAAAATGTCGAACGTTAGCGGAGTCGGAGCCATTAACGGTTTTTAATTTACGTTACCAAACATTGTTATGACTGTAGTAAATACAAGTAAAGTTTAACGTTTAAATGCCAGTACAAATTACTGCCATATTGATATTGTAAATTATACAAATACAAATGGTTAACTGAACCGGACCTGTCATTTAACAAATGTTAACTTGGTTGCGTCATTGGCATTCTTTTATAAATAACTAGTTAAGTTGTCCAAAGTAATTTAACGATACCATTCAAACTGACCTTTTCACTGACGTATTGACGCAATTACGTGCACTTGCTAGCCTGTTCCATTTACGTGTTCTCGCCGAATGCTAAAGACGAGTCTCACCTAGCCTTTGAAGGAAGTGACTTGGAAGGATCAGTCTTGCCAAGGAAGTATCCTTGACTTTGAGAAACGCTCACAGATTTCTTCTGACTTTTACACTCACGTTGTCTGGTCGTTGGTGAATTCCAGCTCTCCGTGCGTGTCCTCGTAGTCGACCCCTCCCCCTTGGGCTGTTCCAGGCTCTGTGTGGTACGGGATGATCACGGTCCCGCGGGCACCGGAGTTTCGGACCACTGTCACCTCCATGGTACCCACACTCTCACACACTCGCACCTGGTGGTCCGTAAAAGTGAAGATCCCCGCATGGTCGTCATCCAGGATGGTGACCGTGACCATCAGCGGTTCCACCAGTTGGGCCTTGGGAGCCTGATCCGTTTCGTCACTCTCAAACATACCCTCGGCATCACCAACACGCAGGTTCAGCAAACGCACAAAGAAATGTTCATCTTCCTCAAAGATGTCATCATCGATGATGCCCACCTAGAAAGAAAGTAGTTTTACTTCAGTAAACCTCAGAACATGCATAATTCTTGGACAAATACAACAGGAACATGGATTTGTAGAGATCTGACTTTTCTGATCAATGTGTCCATCACTCTGAATCCTCTTTCAGTCTTTTTGGCAAAGAGACTGTCAATCATTGCCACTCCAAAAATGACTGACATTAGAGCACTGTTGCCATGGATTCATGTCCCTGTCCATCTCAGTGAAGCGGACGTTTGTCTAAAAGGATGAGTACTACATGACAGATAAAGCTTTTTTTTTTCCTTTGGAAGCTGTTGTTACAATACTAAAGCATCCTTGGGAAAACCTGTTCATTGAAGATTCCTATTAATGGACATACAAGAATCAGTAACTTAGATTAAACCTTTTAGTTGAGAACTTGCTGGACAAACTGTATGTTGTGAGAATTTTCTTAGAAAACTTACATTGAAAGAAGCTTTAATGCAAAGTTTGGATACTTAAGACCAGATCTACTAGCAGGTAGTTAAAATTATTAACCAGCTATACCAACTAATGACCATAAAGTTGTACTAGGTAGAAACCATGTAAATCCACTTAGTGGTTTCATTTGGACCAAACTATGTGCTGTGGACATGCAGTATTCTTACTAAACTTAAGAGTTACATCCAAAGTTGAGATTATTGGGACCATCCCAGTTGCATCAAGATCCACTATAAGGTAGACCTTAACAGCTCAAACAGCTAGACCACCTTGGACCATATATGACCCGTTTGGGCAAGGTAAAAACCATGTAAAACCGTCTCAAGGTTTCAGCTCAACCAAAGTGAATGTTTTTAGAAACTGATGTAGAAAGCAACTTCTACAAACTCAATGTTCACGGAAATACTGTTTTGATGATCAATCATTGGTGTCTTCCTTATTCTTATTCAGACACTTGAAACGACCCCTAGTCAAAAACAGATCCATCAGCAGATAGTTCAACAATTAAAGGTAGCTAACCAGCTTGGATCAGCTAATGACCATCTACCAGTTTCATCTGGAACAAACTGCATGGTGTGGACATCTTAGAAAACATCCATAGAAAGCAACTCATGCAAAGTTTGGATACATAAGATATCCCAGTCGAGACCAGACCTTGTAGAGCAGGAGAAATCAATCCTGTTCATTTACCTGCAGAATTGAGCTCCAATCCTAATGAAACACAACTGAACAAGCTAATCAAGATCTTTAGACTCACAAGAAACATCCAGGAAAGTGTGTTGGAGGTAAACTCTGTAGGACGCTAGCAGCACTGTGCACCCCTAAACTAGCAGGTAATTCCTTCTAGACAAGTTTGGACCAACTAATGACCATAAAGGATCAAGGTAAAAGGGTTTCAACTGGTAGACAAGATTTCACATGGAATTTTTTCCACTCCTCCTCACCTTAATTTCTTTCCTGGTTTCTCCCGGTTTGAACACCAGCGTCCCCTCGCAGTACTCATAATCTGAGCCGGCGTTGGCTGAGCCATCTTCTGTACAGTAGTCGACATAGAAAGTGCTCTCCCCCAGGCCTCCCCGACACACCACGGGTATCGCGATGGTGCCACAGTTCTCCATGCACTGGCTGTGCGCACTCTCGAAGGAGATTCGGCTAAAGGTGGCCAAGTCGTCCTCCTCCAACGCCTCATCTCCACCTGTCACAACAGCACGGCGAGCGTGATCAGCTGCGTGTTTCTTCAGCACATTACCGGCCCCGATCATCATGCGTGTGGCCTGGACGCGGTAAAAGGCACGACTTTTCTGCTGATGGAGGAGGGCGTAGTAGTTGGCCAATTCCACCAGCTGATCAAACTCCTTATCTGGATACTTCTGCCGCAGTTCCTTCAGGATACGGATCACCTGCCAAGGAACATTCAAAGGTCATATTGTTCCAAACCTGACAATAGCGAAACATTGCAATATATTCAAACTTCTGATGTAATCTGCCAGGTTTGACGTGAATGACACCAAACAGCATTGGTTCTCACACTTCATGATGCATACACAAATGCGAATTACAATTAAGAACTAGAGCACAGGGAAAGATTTTGCCGAAACAACGACATTATCGCCTATTCCTTACAATAAGCTTTTACTTTACTTTAGAAAAACTGGAATATAGCACTTTAGCTGTATGGACTTTTAATGGCCATTTTTTGGGGATTTTCTTTTCTGGAGTTTGCCTGCCACAGGTCACTCTTTTGGAAAACTATCTTTTAAAAATTCTGACCAACATCTCCTCTTATGTTCACCATATTTGGAATGACATCAGTATTATTATTAAAAAAATAAAGACTATTTCAGTTTGTGGCTGAACCATTTATTTTTAAAAAGCCTCTAAGGGATAAAATATGAGATGGGAGGAAAATTACATGCTTTTTTTTCATTTATTCGCAAAACGTTCTCTCACAAAAGTATTTGGGTTCTCTTGCAAAAGTATTGCATTACTCTGATAAATTTTGCATATAGGGTTTCTTTATCGCAAAATCTTTATGAGGGAATCCAAATGCATAGAAATATTTTTTCCTCCCATCACCTCGTCTCTTTAGGGGCTCCATACTTTTTATTTACAGTGTCTCGGTTTGTTAGGATGAGAAACATGTCGACCGTGGTGAACTTTATGACTGTATGCACAAGTATTTATGTATAAATGTTTAGGTGTTAAATGACAGTGTGTCTTTTCTCACTTCTTTACGGCTCTCGTCCAGGTCCTTGGCACTGTCCATGTAAACGGTCGTGCTGTTGGAGTTGGGTAGAGTCCCCATGGTGCCTGTTGTGTTACCGGTTCCATCTTGGTAATGTTCTTGTGTCCCGATCCCTACAGCTCCAGTCCTCAATGGAAACTTGCCATCCATCGTCATCTCCATGCCTTTGGGGGTCATGTCCCCCTCTGTCTCCACAACAACCCCTGTCCTTTTGTCAGCACGGTAGCGTTTGGACATGTACTTGTAGAAAAGGAGGCGCCGGTCAGCGATCCAGGCAAGAATCACACAAACGGGGAAATAGCAGAGAGTGACCAGAGCTTCCCATACCTACAACACACACACACACACACACACACACCAACACAGCAAAGTACCAACATTTATACTCATTTAATGTGAGTTGGTAAGGTAGAAACTGTTTGTCGCCCACAAATCATACTTGTAAATATGAGTATTTTCCAACAACATCTCTAGGTCACATTTCAAGTTTAAAAAAAGTATATATTTTCCATTAAAAAAAAAACTAATTTTAAGGCGGGTTAATATAATTTTGGCACTTTTTTTCTATTATTTTCATTACATGTATGCACATTTCCCTGCAAAACTCTCATGAATATAATGTGTACAGACAGTTACTTTGCTTTTTTCAGTAATTCTTAATATTCTCAATGGCGATTCTCGATAGATTGTCATCATTATGTTCCAAATTTTACTAATGAGAAAGATATTTTTTAGCCATTCACTAATGTGATTTGGGATTATCTTAACTGCCATGTTAAATGCAAATAATGTCACATTTCTAAAACAGGGTTCATTTTCTTTCTCAAACACACACACACACACACAGTATATACGCAGACACACATAATACTGTATAAACAGTCTACAGTATGGCTCTCTACAGCTTTGTACTATATATAATTTGTTGTAATCAAGGTTTTTTTTTTATTTGCATAGCTTTGCATAAACTAAATGTTATTTTACATATAACTAAATTGATTTGCACATTTAAACTCAATAAAAATTTGATCACAATATTCATTTTAGGGGTGCAATATGACCTAGATTTAATCTCAACAGGCTTTGAAAGATTCACTCATATACAGAAATACAATCTCTCTCTCTCTCTCTCTCTCACACACAAACACACACACACCTCCACGACTCCAGGTGAGATGACGGACAGGATCAGGTAGAGCCAGATGTAAGCGAAGATACTCCAGAAGGCGGTGATGAAGAAGACTCTCAGATGTTTGATCTTCCTCGACTCGCCATCAGGAATCACCCACACACAGATTCCAATGATCACAAACATATTAAAGGCAGCGCTGCCCACAATGGTGCTCGGACCCAGCTCACCGGACACAAAACCATGTCCACACACCTGAAGTACACACACATGACAAAATCAGCCAATTATAATATATCTAATGTTTAATGTGGAGAGGGATTTTGGGCCAATGAGATTTCACTGTGGGCGGGGCTACTCAGCACAACACAACAAAAAAAAAAAAAAAACCAAGCGACAGAAAACATTGTTGTGAAGACTTTTATACAATGCAGTTGTTTATAACAAATTTAAATAAACATAAAAGAGAAAGGATTTATTGCTTGAATTCCAAATATAAAAGCTTTTAGTTGATTGAAACCAGTGTTTTTCTTGCATAAATAACTATGTTGTTATTAAGTAATATTTTAAAAGAGCATATATTTACATAATTTTTCATTTTTTAATTTTACTCTTTTTTTAAATTCTACTACTTAGTTTTAGCAATTTTGTTATGTACTTATGTATTAGTTTTAGTAGTTTAAATATTTCTATTTTTTATTCAAGTTTGAGTAATTTTAGTACTTAGTTGTAAATTCAACATTTCAAATTTGAAAGTTTTTCATTTAATAAGTTAGATAAAACACCTTTTTTTTAGACATTTATTTGTATTATTATTATAATTCTGATTTCGTAGTAAATTCAGTCTTTCCAAGTTGAATGGAGTGCAGCATTAATTCAATACAGACATATAAGGGTTTAAAAGCTTGTATTAAATGAATTAACAGTCAGAACAATTAAACGAAAGGTGGATTGTGTCACTTTCCATTCCACATCAGATCAGTGAGTATTGTTCACATTCAATAACATTCAATGCATTGAAACCAAGATATGTCACATTCACTGAACATCCCTGAAAACGAAGCGAATGTCCTTGGGGAAGATACAAAAGAAAGAATGAAATAAGAAGCATGCAGGTGTTGGTTATCAGTGTGTGTGTGTGTGTGGCTCTATCACTGATATCCCTCTACATCATCTCCAGCTCAGAGCGGCGAGCCTTTGGGATGGGTCTGTGACAAACAGATAATTCACCCTGTGCCTGCTTTCTGGCTGAGCTTGCGATGAGATATCACACTTCTGATAAGTGTGATGCATTGTGATTACGTTGTTAAGATGCATTAGCTGTACAACAATGCTGTGTACATGAAACCCTTGAGTCAAGTGTAGTGGACTGACAGATGTCCTAACACATTAGATCTTGGGATGCGGAGTGGCAAACAATAAAGCTCAGCTACATGTGCTAAATGTTGTCCGACAGAGCGATGCATGACTCCCGCAGACAGACTTACACAGATCTGAGATGGCAGACGTGTCGATTCCATGCGGTGGAAGACGAGGGACAAACCGGGAGAACTCTGTCTCATTAATAAACGGGATCTGGATCCTCATTAGCGGGAGCTGAGGTCTCCACATCTCACACAGCATGGATCTCACTAACTATCCCCATCAAGGGCCAAGAAGCTGTTTAACCCATCAACATGGGCATCAAACACAATTTGTTGTCCTGTTTTTACATGCCACGGAAACTGCAAGGGCGCTGGTAAATAAAAATAACAGCAAAAAGTAGGAAAATCCCTCTAAAAGCAGAAATCCAGGTCAGGATTCAGATGGGAAAACCAGATTAAGACTTATAAACAAAATTTTGAAGAAAGAAACAGTTTTCACTCAGAAATTAAAAAAGTAAAAATTAAACCTACAAAGAAAAAGATAGTGTTACTTTACTATCATTGAGATACATATAAAGTTAGTTTTGTTTTTTTGTTGTTTTTTTAAATATTTTTGTTAATTTGTCCGTATACTTGATTAAATGTTTTAGTTTTAGTCATCAAGTTAAACTTTGAAATCAAGTTATCAATATATATATATATAGCATAAAAACAGCAAGTAACACATGGAAAGGAACTTTTTAAAGTAGAAAAACTGAAATATATATATAATTTTAAAGTGTTTGTAATTTTGTTGGGCATTGTCTTTTTTTTATTTATTTTTTTATTTTTCATAATGTTTAATTTTTGAGTCAGAAGCAGGTAGTTTTAGGACTTTCTCATTTCATAAAGTTTATTGTATTAGAAAAAAAGGAGAGAAAGACTACATTTTAAAATGCAAAAAGTTCTCATAGCTAAAAGACAAAGCTAAAAGCCACAAAATGTATATGTTAATTACACGAGTCTATGAATTATGGATGGATCATGCTTCGACACGAACTGATAATCAGACAAAGCAGCACTTGGTAACGCTGCTAATGAAATAGTCAAACCTCAGGCTACACTAATGAGGGTTTCTCCATCTGCTGTGAATGTAATTAGTGGTTATGCAGTTAATTGTTATTAAGGGCTTCTCAACTAGCACATTTTATCATCTGAAACCCTCACCCACCTCAATGACCGACAGGAGGATTTCAGGGGCGGATGATCCCAGAGCCATCAGGGTCAGATTGGACACGGTTTCGTTCCAGATTCTCACGGTGGCCACTGATGTTTCTCCGTTTGGCATTGTGATGGTCACCTCTTTCTCCTGAAGGATCAGAGAGGAACATGTTAAGGATGCAGTCAGTCATTACTGCTAATGAAAGCCTGACAGGTTTTAGCAGGAGGGGTCATGAACCGTAGTCTCGACATTATTTGTTCTTCAGACATTCTTCTTTAAATACAGTAAGTATCAGCTCTATGCAAAATGACATTTGTTTTTTTGTTCATTGAAAGTGCATAAAATTCAACAATTTGCACATTTAAATCTCCATATCTCTGGGATTTAACCATATGGGGCCTTAAAAATAAACATACACAAAGAAAAGTTTGTTAATATTTATGGCAGTAAGGTTTGTTCTATGCAGTTGTATTGATAAAGGTAAACGAGATACATTTCAAGTTTTAACATTATTTGTTCTTCAGACATTTCTTTTTAAAATACATAAGGAATGAGCTGTATTCAAAGTGTCCCACATTTGGTTTTTGACCACTGAAAATGTGTACAGTTCAACAATTAAGACACCAAAAGAAAATACTGTTAAGGATTAATATCCGTATATCTATGTTACAGGCACTCAAACTTAGAAAAGAAATAATTTTGGCACTCAGATAGGCATGTTCTATTCAATTGTTTGGGAAAGCAACTGTATGCAAAGTGACCAACATTTAGTTTCGACAACTGAAAATGTGTCCAATTCAACAATTTATTCATTGAGCCGTGGAACTGAGCCATATAGAGCCATTTAGAGAACAAAGATACCACAAGAAACGTTTGTTAGCCATTAGAATCTAAATGGATATTGAGATCATTAATACATGCTGAGTAATAGGCATTGAAACTTTGAAAAGGCATAATTTCCCCCACCTGTAATTTGGCTTCAAAGCTTTTTTGAAAATGGTCATTTTGACCCCTCTCTACAAAATACTGGGTTACAGATTTTTTGAAAGATTTTGGCTTCTAAGATCTAAACTTTGTGAGCTAGTGACTTTTCTGAAATTTGGTTGATCTGCCATCGATTTGTTCAGTCGATTGATTGCTAATGGTTGGTTGAGGCTTATTTGATCCACGTCAGTTTATGGCAGATGACTGCAAAAAGTTATTGTTGTTTTCCGGTCTATTAAAGAGATGCCAAACTGTATCAAAACCCTGAGACAACCAGTTCACTCAATAATGCTCCTGAAATGCCAGGGCTCGTTATTCTGGCATTGTGCTTTTATTCTTAAGACTTTCAGTGCATCAAGAGTCAGTCAAATTCTCATGGTTCAGTTGTTTCTTTTGAGACAGAAGAGTTCAATTGTAGTTTTTCAGCCTGGAGGCTCTAAAGCGTGTGTGGTGTATCCTCTGATTCAGAGCTGGAAATGCTTTCCTTTAATAATTTGCAACTGGCATATTAGAAACAATGACTGCTGCTCACAATGATGCATCTAAAGCGGTCTGTGCACGGATAGATGGGACGTCTCAAAGCAAGAAAGAACACAGAGTACTAATGCTGGATTCTTTATTTTCTTCATGACTCAGTGTGCATTGTCAATGCTAATATGCACCAATTCTGATCTTGTTTCATGCATACAGACAGCAAAAACACTGTGCATTCTGGCATGCTCAAAATGTTCACATCTAAACATAACAAACAGTTCAGAGATTTGTTTCTAAATATTAGCTGTGTGCACGAGGCCTTGCTGACAGGCCATACATACTCTCCACAGCACTTCTATGTCCTTCTTTTGCTAACATCTCCCAACTATTTTTGTCCGTCTCTGGTGCTGCTTTCACACCCTGCAGACACGTCCTCGTGTTTTGACAAGGGTGTATGTGGCCTGTTTCTAGGGGACGCTTTGATTAATGAGGTAGACTCAAAGCTGTTGGCTTTGATTTAGCAAGGGCTGATTTGAGCAAGGCTGATTTACTCACCGCTGAGAGAAAGAGAGCGACTGACTCTCACAAAAGACCTGTGTTAGCCAACCCTGCTGTGCTGAAAATCCTTTACCTAATTTGGTTTTCCCAGTCAAAAATTGCTTTTAAATCTCTCATGCTATATTATTTTCAAATCTTGGTTTCAATCTTTTTTTTTTTTTTTGGTGATTGATCTGCGTAAGCCTCGTTGAGTGAAAAAAGCATAATTTGTGGATCATTTTAGCATTGTTTATTCAAAAATTAACTATTATTTTCAGAAAAGAAATACTCTCCCTGTCAAAATGACCCGAACATAAGTTTTAACAATATTTTACATTATTTAGTTCATACTAGTGTTATTTTATTATCAGTAATATACAATTATATATTTTTTATGATATTTTAATTTTATTTATTAATTTTAGTTATTATTTTAATATATGTTTTTATGTTTTTTCATATTTTTTATAGTTTTGATGTTTTTAAAATATATAAGCATAGTTTATATCCATTTTAAAATTAGCAATAGTTATTTATATTCTACTTTTTCATATTTTATTGTATTTCAGTTAATGTTTATTTCATTTCAAGATTATGATTTTCATTGTTTTATGGTTTTAGTTTACTAGATTTTTATTTTAATATACATACCAAGATCGGTCAATGCATATTGAATAAATGTGTCAACATCTGGAGGGGTTTTAGACATTTCCCCTTGGTTTGTGATTATCTTCTAAAGATTATAAATGTGAATTTGTTATTATATAATAATTCAGATGCTCCTAAAATACAATGTCTATTATGTGATATAAATTATAAGCTTGGTTATAAAACACAGGCATATGGTGATGAAGCACAAATCCATTCTGATTAAAGCATAGTAATAATTTATTATACTACATATATATATATATATATATATATATATATATATATATATATATATATATTTTATTTCAGATTTAGTTATCAATAACAACTCTGACAAACTTGAAAGCAACTGTTGTGACTGTGCAATGATGGTGCCACATTTCTCATTTTGTTTTATTGTATTCCACGTTTGTTTATAAAAGTATTTTGGAGTAAAGTTGTGAAAATCAATGCATTTCCTTCATCTGGCTGCATTTCAAATTCAGCAGCCTTGTCATACTGTATAAAGCTAGAGTTGTTTATTCTGCTATTTATTTCCTGGCTGAGAAACTTACTGACAAAATAAAAGAACTAAAGGAAAACTAGCCTCGTTTCTAAAAGCCGTCTGGCTAATTTTCCTCTTTCGACAAGTTTATGCCGCATGAGTCAGCGGAGGTGACAGGAGTAGGCGATCTACCCTTGACAAGTGTTGACGAGTCAGTCGTTTTAGCAGAAAGAAAGAAAAACCATCAAGCACGTAGCAAGCATTAAACATTCAGAGGCTACAGAAACACTCACAATTGTTTTTCTTTTAATAACAGCAATTACAAGCTAAACTGAGCTCAGGTGAAGGTTATGCTTTAAAAAAAAGAGAGTCCCCCCGCCTTATGTTGCTCCAAACCTGTTTACAGTTTGCAAAACTTTTTATCAATCTTCAAAAAAAAAAAACACACTAAATAAACCATAAAATAACACAGTCAATATGATTCATGCGCTATATTCCATGTCTTCTGAAATCATATAATTGCTTTGCATGAGGATATTGTTTAATATAATTGATAGCTCTCACGTATGTCATAACCAAATGCACTTTCAGTGAGTACCAACTTAAATTTGACATTAACCTTTATGCATTTGGCAGACACTCATCCAACTCAAATTACTATAAAATGCATTCAATGTGTGTTTTATCAGATCATGCATTCCCACGGATTCAAACCCATGGCCTTGGCCTTGCTGCCATTTCAGAAGACTTGAAAAACAGACTACTTTTATAATGTTTTTGTCCTTTCTTGTTTGTCCGTTCAAGTAAAAGAAGATGCGAAAGAGAACTCTATTCAGTATTTGCACACTATATGATAGTGATGAATTGAGTTCTCTTTCACGTCCGCTTGCGCTTGAATGGTTTAAATTACATTAAAAAGTGCATAAAGGAATCAAAATGCGCACGTCTTATTGAATCCACAGTTTTTGGAACTTTGGAAATTATTCTTGATACCCACCCTTAGTTCTAAAATGCACCTTTTACCTTTAGTATCTTTTGTTCTGAGCATTTTGTTTGATTCTCTGAATGGAATTATTTGCAAGAGATTGCAAGACAAGACTCACCTGTGACGTGATGACCTCTATAGATGCCATGAATCGATCAGCGATGATGGACACTCCCAGAAACATGTACATGAGACAGGCAAAATACAGGATGGCCCGGGCGACCTGCACTCCCAGACTGGGATTGATGGGCTTCCATATGGGCAGGATGATCCCAGGTTTGCATATGACCATGTCAGAGCATGGTTTTTTCAGAGCGGCGTCATCGCCGTCATCCGTCAGGTTACTGTAGAGCTCTGATGGAGCTTCTGGAGTGACGGAGGGCTGGAGAGAAGGTTCTTCCTGCTGGGATTCAGGAGAACAGGATGGAGGCAGAGAAAGGACGAGGATGAGAGACAAGAAGAGGACGGGAGAGGAAAACGGTGCCATGGCCTTGCTCGTCAAACGGCTTCAAAGTTCAGAGGAGGAGAAGAGATAAAGGAGGTGATGAAAGACAGAGAGGAAGCAGCCCACCAGGGGACCTGGGGAGAAAAGAGTGAAGAAAAGAGAAGAAACTATGACAATGCATCTGTAAATGTCATCATCAGAAAAACAAATCTCACGCAGCGCTCACAATCCAACATAAACATCTCCAGGCTGCAGCTTTGTACAGCTCGCTTTTATAGCAGAGTGAATCAAGTAGATGATTACAAAAAAATATGTGAGACGCAGAAACAGACCTTGCTAGAATAAAAGACTGCGTAGGCAGTGAAAAGGAAAGCAACAACCTACTGCTGATGATGATGGACGTGATGGTTTTTTCTGAAGAGCTTAGCAACAGGACATCGAGCCTTTGAGTCAAATAACAATGCAATAAGCATAGAAATGCTGCCCGGATGGAGGATTACAGTACGTCCTCTGCAGGTCTCAGAGAGGGACATCGGTGTATGCAAGGCTTTTATTAACTCAAGTACTCAGAAAGCTTTCTGCACTTGCACACAGTCAGGGAACCGGAGGAAACTTTAATCCTCAGATGTTGCTCTTTCAGCGATTTGGGGACTAGAGATTAGGTATTCAGTTATATTTCACTGCAAGCATCACCTTTGTCAATCACAATTAATGTGGATAAGAAACAATCGATGATGAGTTTATACTGAGATCTCTAATTTTGGTTGCAGACTTTGGTATCTTGGCAAACATGACCACAGTTTGAGACATTATTGAGATCTCACAAATAAGATGTTTCGGTTGCACTTTATTTTACAGTACGTGTACTAACATGTACTTAAAGTGTACTTACAGTGTATTTATCTAAGAAAGTTCTGGTAATACAAGGTAACTACATGGGGTAGGGTTAGGTTTAGGGGTAGGTTCAGGGTTAGTACCTAGTTATTACATAGTTATTGTAAGTACTATAATATGTACATAGTATGTACATGAGGAACAGGACTGTAAAATAAAGTGCTACCGATGTTTCTTTCTCCTAAAAAAAAAAAAAGGACATTTGTTCTCAATTTTATTGTCTGGCGTTGAAATTAGATATTTACGAGATCTCATTTGTACATTTTCATCACATGAGTGATTTCAATATGAATTCCTTTTTTTTTTCTCTACCAACTGTTTATAGTGTTATTTACGGAAAATTTTTTTTATATTTATTAACATTTAGAATATGTTTTATATTTGTTTTATGTTTTTTATATTTGTTTTAGCATTTTTGTTATGTGATAAAAAAATCATATAAACATAATATAATGGTGTTTTTTAAATGATTATGTAGTTTTAATTTCTTCTACTTTTTATTTTTATTTAGCAAATTTAGTATTTCAGTTAGTTGAAAAAGCAACATTTTAGTTTACAACATTTCTATTTTTTTACATTTAAGTTTTTCATCTAATATTCATATTCCATTTTATCAGCCTTGTTTCAATTATTGAAAATTGCTTTTAATAATTACAGCTTTTGTGATCACTAAAACACTTCTAGTTTTTTTATTTATTATTATTATTTTTTTAACTGCTTTATTCCAATTACCGAAAATAACACTTTTTAGTAAAAAAAATTATATATATATATATATATATATATATATATATATATATATATATATATATATATATATATATATATATATATATATATATATATACACATATATTTTTAAGTTTATAATCTATTATTGATATATTATTATTATTATTATATAATAATCATCTCTTTTTCAATTACTAAAAATGATTTTAAATAGCTATAGCTTAAGTGAACAATAAAACATTTTTCAGTACTATTAAGACATTTCAGAAGATTTCATTTTTAGACAAAGATACAAAACACTCCATGAAGTCTCCTGAGCTATGAAGGAGCAAACTTTGAGCAATCTGACAGCAGACTTCGGTAGCTTGACACATCTGAGCACCATTTGAGATCTCTTACAAACCTCTAGAGGAGAGACGGAGCGACATAGGGCTGTTTTTCCTCTTTTCATTCGAGATTTTTCTTTCCAGCAGGCACACTCTCAATCTGATATATAGCACAACAGCGAGTGCAAGCGGGCGCCTGCACGCTCTCTCTCTTTAAATATAATTTTACAGACACTGAGATGTTTCTAAATTCAGAGCACGCTATCCATACTCACACACTTGTCCTTTTTCCACCAATTGTCTCTTTCTAAATGACCTTATTCCATCACAGAGCAGCTCTGTGTCTAAAACAGAGTTTGAACTGCTCTCTCTTCTTCACTTCGAATACTAAACAGCCAGACAGAGCAGCTTTGTGCTCGCGTTTCATGCAGTGATGGGTTGCAAGGAGGTTAGTGGGTTACACCATCATTTCCCCTCATTACCAGAGCATCTCTCTTCTGCCGTAACACCATTCGTTTGACTGCAGGCTTGTCAACTGCGGAGAACGAATCCCCCCAATATAGAAGCCAGGCAAAGACTGAGTCATATTATGAGCTAAAATAACCAGGAGGCAGAAGTTGTGGTTGTTTCTGCTGCAAAACCGGCTCAGGGACGGAACCTGCATTGACCTTTAAAACATTACATTGAAGGAGGAACAAAACAGATGCTTTGGAGGAGATCACAGATGAGCTCGTTGCTTATGAGAATTTACAATGATAGACACTGAGAGAGAAACAGAAAGACTGAATGCAGATGCATAGGTTTGTATAAAATGTATTTAGATGTTTTAACAATGTTTAGCATGCTAATAAAGCACATGAAAAGAAGAAGGAGTTTGGCATCAGTATTGGGGTCCGACTCGTTCATATTCCCCACCAAATCGGGACGTTTCCACAGAGACCGCACAAAGGGTTGGTGAGGGTGATCCATCACAGAGAAAAAGTGCAGAAAGAGAGTCAGAAAGTCTGAATAAAATATTGGATATAAAGTAAATATTTGTGTTAAACCACCTCAAAATAAAGGTAAAGTGCATAATATCTGCACCACTAGCACAATCACTAAATGTAACTGCAAAAATAATGACTGAAATAAATACAGGGACAGCATTCAATCATCCTCAGGCTATTCAAGATGTAGATGAGTTTGTTTCTTCATCAAATTTGGAGAAATGTAGCATTGCATCAGTGTCTCATCAATGGATGCTCTGAAGTGAATGGGTGCCGTCAGAATGAGAGTCCAAACAAAAGATAAAAACATCACAATAATCCACACCACTCCAGTTAATCAGTTAACATCTGGAGAAGACAAAAATATGCATGTAAGAAACAAATCCATCAAGACATTTTTACTTCCAGTCCATAATCCATAATAATTCTTCCTCCAGTAAAAAAGTTATCTTGTGTGAAACAGGAGAAAAATATGCATAGATCAATAACAGTTTATGAGTCAAAACAAATCTCCAAAACAGTAAAAAAAAGCGTTATTATGGATTACGGGTTATGTATTTTGTCCAAAAGTGATGGCATTAAAGTTAAAAACATCTTGATGGATTTGTTTCTTACAAACATGCAGCTTTTGTCTTCTTCAGATGTGAACTGATGGATGGAGTGCTGTAGATTATTGTATTGTTTTTATCATCTGTTTGGACTCTTATTCTGACGGCACCCATTCACTGCAGAGCAACCATTAATGAGACACTCATGCAATGCTACATTTCTCCAAATCTGATGAAGAAACAAACTCATCTACATTGTGGACAGCCTGAAGGTTTGTACATTTTAATTCCTGGGTGAATTAATCCTTAAAAACATGCTTTGAATTGGATACATATATTTTGTTTTAAAAATTGGGACTTGGACATGTTGGACATGGACATTCGCCATAATCCACACTCTCTCTTTCACTCTTCTCTCACACATATAAACATTCCCACGTGCGCAGTGATTCATCCATTTAGCTGTTTCAGCAAGTGCACTCACATGTCAAAGCCAGTGCGCACTGACCACAGCGCACACACACACACACGCACACACACGCGCACACACACACACACACACACATACACACACACAGTGATGCATCTTTTTTTTCTGTCTATTCTCAAACAGATTGAGAAGTTCACTCTTACATAAGCAAGTAATGTGCACCACTGATAGAGCACTTAAGCCATGGTGAGGCTAAACAACTCATTTTACCAAAATGATTTCCAGAAACACTCAGCCTTTGCTCAATCAGCCGCTTACCATGAGCCATCAGATAAATACAGCAAGTGCCTGTTGTGTAGAGATGAGAAACTTGAACCCTTTTCCTATTTTGCCCCAAAACCCACCCAGTCATCATCGACTCATCTTCTATTAAATCCAGCCTAAAAACATTCCTCTTTACTTAACTAGTTCCCATGATCAGTCCTTTTTCTTTTTTGTACATTACTGGATCATTTATGCACTAATGCATTTTTCACTCTATGCCTTGAGGAGGCACACTTATTATAATATATTATGGTTAGTTTTATTATTAAGAAAACAGACAAACAATGCATTACGAACCAGGATTATTATAATAAACCCCTATACTTAAATTAAAACCATGAAAAAGTTATTGGTGATAAATGTTAACCGAAATAAAATTTCCCATTTTAATTGAGTTTATCTAACTGAACTAAAATAACTAAACCTGAAATAATAAAAAATATACCATTATAAACATATAGTACTTCAATGAAACTAAAACGATACCTTAAATGTTGCTGTATGTTATGTTAAGCCTCCATTCATAATTAAGGACATAAAGAAACACATCCATGCATCACCACATATTTATAATATGTATTATGTATTTATAATAACTATTCTGAACTGGTATGTAAGTATAATTATAAAGTATAAGTATAATTTAACCAAGAAATTCCTAGAAGCATCCTGATGAGATGGAATTCATCCAGAAATAAACTCATTCCTTCCTCAAATGAAAGCTACAGGCCTGGCGTGCATCACTGAGCATGTCGCTACACATTTACTGTGTGCTTTAAAAATCCTCTGTGACATTTTGCTTCGCTGAATTGGGACTCATAACCTAATTTGACCTTTCGAGTACAAGAACACAATACTCTAACAGCGTCTTATCGAGGCTGAAGGAGGCTGAAGGAACATGGTTTCTGTTTACTTCAGAGTCAAATTTACATGCACAAAATCTGTGAATAATGCCTGATTTTGGACTGTTTTACAGCTTTTCATAGATGAAAACAATACAGAGACAACAGAAATTGAATTTTGTGACCTGATGCAAGCTAGATTTTATGTCTCCTTCCTAAAGCCTAGTGCAGTGTGTTAACTTAATCTCCAGCTGAATATTGTTTTTTCAATATGCACACATTATTTGTCAAATTTGTGCAGTGAAAAGAATGAGGGGGGGGGGGGTTTGTCTAAAAATAAAAATGCAGCAACTTCTTAATTTGGTGGTTTTTACACTAAAAGTAGCTGAAAAGAATACAAGCTTTTAAATTAAATATTAAATAACTGAGATGCATGGTTGGCACAGTCACTGAAAACTGGAGTAAATTAGGGCTGGAGCAGAAGCCCTGGAGCGGGACATCATATCCTTCTGTCCATACTGCAGGGTCTGAAATCATTTGGCATGCTTAAAATCGGTGTGACTTGTTCTTGAGCCTGTGCACATCCAGAAGTTACACAGACGTAACATTTGCTTCACTGAACTGTTTGAGTATTCATTCATTTTATCTGGCAGTGACTACAGTGTTTACAAAACCCTGAGAACATGCAGCTAATGTCTCAAGTGACACACACGCGCACACACACACACACACACACACACACAGACACACAGATGGTGAAGTGATTTGAGAAGGCCGTAGATTCCATCTCTGAGAGTGAACAGTTGCTTAATTTCTCCCACCCATAAAGCTGAAACACTCTATTTGATTAGAGCAGCATCTGATGATGGCTTTACGGAAACGATGCTGGAAAAATGTCTGATGCTTATAGAGAGTGTCTCATTAATGAAACGTGTCTGATTCTTGAAGAACATCTGATAACAGAAGAGTGTCTTGTGATAGACGAACATCTGATGATGCAAGAGCATTTGATGCTGGAAGAAGGTCTGATGAGAAACGATCGTCTGATGACGGAAGAGCATCTAATCACAAGCGTATGATTTCAAGCAACAATATTTTGACTAATTCATGCTGAGTTTCACTTTTGACATCAAGTAATTAAGCTGATATTCTTAAAACACAAGATCAAAGTAACATTATGTATCTGTTTTTTTATTTTATTTTCATTCCTGCTCAAATATTCATCCGAACAGCTGAGAAAAATTACACGAAACAAAGCAGAGAGAAAAGTCAAGGGCTTCACATGACCATCCTGAGCTCTAATCACCAGAATAACAGGTGCATATGCTAAACACAGATTATTATTAGTAAAAGAGAGAGAGGACACTGTGAACGTACAACCCAGACACTAGCATACACAGTAATCATCCTCATGTGCCCTTCTATCACTACTACAAGAGTCAGAGTCCTGCTATATTTAGGATTCTTAATTAATGCTCATTACCAGGATTAATGCAAAGGTTGAAGTCATTACACTGTAGGATTCAACAGTAAGTCTGCACAGATGAAACAGATGAGTAATTATTGTGTCATTGAACTGATTAAAGAGAACACAGCTCCTCAGTTTCATCTCATATTAATAGAGCTTTTAATATTTGATGTTTAATGTGAATGAATGGGATTCTGTACGAGGAAGCTGCCAGCAACATGAGAAAGAGAATGAGAGATGTATATCATGGAGGAAAAAAATAGAAAAAAAGAAAGATGGAGGAGAAAGGAGAAGAAAGGAAAAGGAAAGGCTGATTCTTTTAAATTCTATGCACACACACACACACACACACACACACACACACACACACACACACAGACATACACACACACACACATACACACACACACACACACACACACACACATATATATATGAATTATAATGAATTCTAAAAATAACATGAAATATAAATTTGAAGTGCCAACATGAGAAGGGATGATATGTAAGAAAAAAAAAATAGAAAAAAGTAAGATGGAGAAAATAATATAAATGTGAAAAGGATACATTATTTTTAAAATCGATGCATAAATGAAGATTATACCATAAAGTCTTAGCAGAAATGTAATATTTCCATCTTATGTGTTATTTTGAAATATGCAATACATAACCAGTTAAATATTAAACAATTATTAAAATTAAGAATGAATAACAAAAATAATATAAAATATAAATTTCAAGTTATTTAAAAAAATAAAATGAAAAAACTAAGCTAAAATTTATAAAATACAAATAAAACAACTACTGTGATTATTATATCAAATATTGCTATCCAATTTTTTTATTTTGGGGGGGGGGGGGCAAATATTCACAAATTGTCCTATTTTAAGATAGATGTTTGACACCTACTTAAAAAAACAGTTGTTGCATTTTTTCTTTTTTTTGATTTTGACTCAGAACCTTTAGCTGATTTATCAGGGAGAAATGTCCTTTGTGACAACTAGCCCCAGTCTCTCTTCCTGTACATAGTTCAGTATATCCTACGATTTGTGTTTAACATAAACTGTTATAGATTATCCATAACCCTAGATATGAAATATAAGTCAGATTTTGCTTTTACAAATCTTTTTCCTGATATTCTTCTGGTGGCATTTTCAAGTTTCATCCTCACCATCATAGCAGAACCTGAAACACACACACACACACACACACACACACGCATGCACGTACATTTCTCTAGCGGTGAGCACACAGCAATCTGTGTGAATGCAATTTATCATTTTATATGCAATAACACCTTCACTGTGATTTTGAAGTTCAGGACGGGGAGAAGGAATTAACAGATTTAGAGTTAATGTCATTGCTAGACTTACAAACTCACAGGATTCATTTAACTCCTAGAAAAAACTCAATTCTGCTCTCGACACAATCTGATGCCAGACACACTGCGAGGCAGAGGTGAGAATTGAATTTTTCTGCATCATCTTGATTTACTGTGTTTAAAACGAGCTCCAGACCCGACATGTGTCCGCTCGAGCAGATGGCAGCGTGTTGTCCGACTTCACTCGCAGGCCCTCTGAACAACACTTCATGAATTTTGTTAGTTTCGTTAGTTTTATGCCCTACAGTGAACCTGCAATCATAAAATCTGCTTAATAGACCTTGACCGCTTCGCTGAGGAGAGTAGATGTTGAGGAAAGACTTCCGTTCTGCAGCTGTCCTCATTTCAACATAGACTTTCTTATATTAAGAACATCAGAAACTGTTGTTTAGTTCAGAAAGTCAAAGTACCAATGACTTCCCAGGTAACAAAAATATTTTAACATTATGGAAACATTACTTCTGAATGTTCTCTGAATATCTTTTTCTTTTTTGATTATGCAAACATTTAAGGAACATTCCCTTTTTATGATTTCGCAAACATTATGGGAGTTACTTTTAAATATTCTCTGATATTCTCTGAACATTCAAAACAGCAAGTTTTGTGCAAATTTTTTGAGAACATCATTAAAGATCAGATAACTAAAATATATATATATATATATATATATATATATATATATATATTTTTTTTTTAATGTTTAAAAAAATGATTTGTTATATGAACATTAAGGGAAAATACAAATGTTATGGGAATGTTATTTTTTTAAATGTTCTCTGAATATTTTGTAAAAAGTAGTTACATTTAAAACATTTTTTGGAAAGGAGATTATATCGAAAAACTTACACACTTGACCTTTATCTATGAAATAGTAAAGCAATGCAATGAATTATACTACAAAATGCAATAATATGACTATTTTAATATGAGCACAAAATGTCCAATGAAATGTATAAAAATGTCTGTCAGACTGTTTGGTTTAATTTGTAATGTTTTGAATGTCATTACCACCTACATCTGCAGCCAAGCACAGTCAAGCTGGCCAAAACTCACAAATGTGCAATACCACCCACCAGCTTCACTCTGAACCTGAGATCAAACACACACACACACACACACACACACACACACACACACACACACACACACACTGCAGGCTGAGGCAAAAAAAGAAAGACCTGAAAAATCTCAAACCTCACATTGAGGGTGCTCAATGTGTCTCATTTAAACCTGAAAAGGAACAAACAGTTCTAAGCTACTGATATCTTGAGCTCCTGGAGTCTCATCTGAGACCAAATATTTACATTTATCCCTGAAACGGCACCAGAAATCATCTTATATTGTGTAAACATGTATCAAGTCACATTATATGTAAGGCTAAATGTCTGGATTATTGCATCCCAGTTGACAAAATATATCCTGAGAACGTTTAGCTAATGTACACATTAAGTTATGAAATGTTATTTCTGATGTTCCAAACATTCAAAATATCCAGTTTTTTAAACATTCTAAAATTCTTAAAAGGTTTTCTCTTGGTTATACAAACATTCCATTTGATCGTTTTCAAATATTACGGGAATGTTACTGTTGAATGCTCTCTGAACATTCTAAAACAACTAATATTTAAAAAAATGTTACACAAACGCCCAACTGAAACATTTGAAAGAAAAAAAAGAACATTCCGTGAATGATGTATAAATGACATTTTGTGCTAACGTTGAGAAGATTATTAAAGACCAGATACATTTGTATTAACGTTTTAATGTTACTAAAAAGAGCTTAGAAAGAACCTTACCAAAACATGTTCCTTATTAGCTTTGAAACTATTTGTACAAATATTATTTGACAGTGTGCATGGTAAACATTTCAAACAGTAGCTTGCATATCTCGACTTTAACTCGGCTAAAAGCAATAAGTTGGAAAATAATAGGGTTATTTATTTTCACTGTAATCCAATTATGTTTAACAATGTTGCATCTTGTACCTTTTGACAGTCCAATTAAGTCATGAATGAGATTACAAATTGCAGTTGATTGTAAAGAAAGGTCAAGTAAAATACACTGCATTGTGGGATACAGTATGTCATGCCTTGTGCTCTGGTCGTATTGAGATATCAGAAAATGTCCATAAA
Source organism: Carassius auratus (assembly GCF_003368295.1). Classification (NCBI taxonomy): domain Eukaryota; kingdom Metazoa; phylum Chordata; class Actinopteri; order Cypriniformes; family Cyprinidae; genus Carassius; species Carassius auratus. Next base: position 15,876,014 of record NC_039282.1, on the reverse strand, counting down.
GCATAATATGCACAGTATAGTAGGAGTATATGATATTTTATAAATATAGCCAAAGTGCTGCTGGACAAGAAAAATGAAGATGAATGACTGCACATCAACCAAAATGTATGATCACATCTGACTGTAATGAACTGATTTGAATCTGTCTCGTCGAGCTTTGGCAAGACAAACACAAACCTCTTCAAGCCTTGAAGCCAATGATGATGACAAAAACAGTCATATTGGTCAAAAGGGCACTTTAGACTGCAAAATGTCATAATCAGATGAAATTATGCTGGAGACGTTGTAACCAGGGGCTTTCAGGATATCAGTGCTGAAGATATCAGGGGTTCATTAATTAATCGCTGTGGAAGGGATACTGTGATAAACGAAACATCATTTATAAATGCACAATTATGACAAGATTAGAATGCTTATCTGAAATTAATCAATAGTGTAAAAGTGGTTGCCTCGGCTATCAAAAGAGTTTTCCTTTTCATTTTCTTCATAGGAGAAAAATTGCCATTAAAATGTCAACGAATGAAACAAAAGACAAGTATAAAATACCACATATTTGACACTCATTTCAAAATATTCAAATATGTACATCGGTTGTTCAAGATTGACTTTTCACTGTTGTTGAGCAGATGTTGCATTAGGATTGTGGGTAATGTAGTAAGTTGCATGCAAATCATATGATTTGTGATTTAAGCAGCATATTTCATCAAATCCTAATCCCAATCTGTTTTGAAGGGTTCATGCATCACTCCTTGAATCTGTTTCTCAGTGGATCGCTCAGATTTCTACTTCCAGAATCCCACTGTTTTGCTCTGGGCCTGAAGAAGCCCCTAAGCAAGACAAATCAGGGAAGTTTTCTTAGAGAGAGAATGGTTGGATATTCAGTCTGTGAACAGCACGAGTGTCTTATTTTCAGCTGTAATGCAGGTGAAGCGAGGTGAAGTTTCTCCAGCTGTATGTAGAAGCTCAGCAGTGTCAGCGAGATTGTGATTAGTGTTGGAGAGACAATCGAGCAAAGATGCATGTGTCACAGTCGGTACAGCTCTTCTCTTCCTCTCTCTCTCTCTGTTCATTTCCTTTCCCCCCACCCACTCCTTCTCCGTCTCGTCCATCCACCCACTCATTCATTCATTCTCTACCGCTCAGCACATCTCGCCCTCCCTCTCAGCTCTTTCTCGTCTCTTTTTCTCCCGTTTCTGTTTAGCATTCACCATGAATACATCTGCTGTGTGTATATACATGGCGAGAAGAGAAGAGATGAGATGAAATGAGACAAGATGAGACTTAATGATATAAGAAACGAGATGAGATGAGACTATTTAAAATGAGACAATAGGGGCTGAGACCAGGTGACTTGAGAGCTCTTTCAAAGTCAAGCAAACAGGTAAGGGACTGTAACTGATTCTCCTCCAGCTGTCTGCCGTCTGTTAGCTGTGTGAAACAGTCTGTCAGTGGACAAACACACATCAAATGCTTCAACAGTCTAATGACTTAAAAGGTGCCCATTCATCCCAGAGATGCTGTTGAATAGGCGGACTGTTAATCTCCCAGCATGCCGTGCAGTTGTACAAGACCTCTGCTTCGCTGCAGACCGTGTGCTTGTGTGCAGAGGTGACAAAGCCACAAACACTCCTGAAGCAAACCATCAAATAATGAGCTTGATGCCATCTAGAAATAACATCAGACTTGACTGTGTGGAGAACAGAGTGAACTACAAACTCAACTCAACTCAAACTCATTAAAACAACAACAACAAAAAACAGTGATGTGAGCACAAGCGTTTCCTTTCCACGCTCTTTTCCGCTTATTCTGCAAATACATTTGGGTTATTTCACATGTGCATAAGAACAAACAGGTTTGGTCATAATTGCAGGAAAGAAACATCACAAACGAGATCTCACTTGTTTCACCCAGACAGAAATGCTATTAAATGCTGTTTGCAGTCTCCTACTTTTCACAACCTTGTCCTCAACTTTCTCCTCAACAGTAATCTTAAAAAGTGTTGCAACTAGAGTTTCAGAAGAGATCTCAAACTTTGCTCCCAAAGTTGGCAATCAAACGTTTAAGATCTCAAACATTTCTGATCAAATTGGATGAGATTTTGGATTACGATTGACTCTCTAACCATTAGGCCATGACGTTTAGCCAGTTTAGCCATTATCAGGAATAATGACTTACATTTTGGTATCTGGATCTGCCATATGACTTCAGGAGATTATAATAATACAATAAACACTAGTATACACACTACATTTATGATATGTATTTTGTGTTCTTTTGGAAGCTTGAAAGCTCCGGTTCTGATTTATTGTAACTCAACCAGAAAACAAAATCCTTAAAATGTGTCTTTTTATGTCTTGTTGAAGAAAAAGTAATTTTAAAAAAAATTAAGGGTGAGTAATTGACAGACATTTTAATTTTTTATTGCTTGAACAGCCCTGAAGATCCCATTAATACTCCTAAGATATGAAAGATTGAGCTCTAATAAAAATCCTCTGGGCAGGTTAGACACCTTTAAAATTGATTAAAGAAACATCATTACTTTCTATTCTTAACCCTATTAAGAGCATAAAAAGGAGAGGGAAATATGTATGAATTATAGCTGGAATAAACACTTGCAGTTAAGTTATTTTGTAAGGAGAGAGACAAAGATATATGTGTGAGACAAAAGAAAAAAATAACGTGGACCCTCTACTCTTAGTCGAAGATCAGGAGAGATGGAAATATACCTCTGCTCAGGTAATGATCTTCATTGTTTGAGTATTTAGATCATATTAGATGCATGAAATAAAACAGTTATTAATTATTTATTATTTCTAATTTTGGGGTGCTGACTCCAATAACAGTGGCTGTTTTTCACAAAATATGTGCATTATGTAGCATTTTAGCTTTCAATGAACTTTCATTAGATGCAGAAGTCTTGTATTGTCCCTAAATTACCAGAAGAAACATCAAAAATACATGATTCCTGTCTTTCTCTGGGCCATATTTCAACTATTTGTTCAATTCTCAGTCCATTTTCACATCTACAGTATGACAAAAAATTTTAAGCCTAATCCTGATTTTATGGTTAGTGACAGAAGAAAATTAAACTTTAACGTTGATACATACATTATATTTAATTTAAACATTTATTGCTATATTTTTTTTTAACTCTGCATCATCAAATTAGATCATATTAAACCTTATTTGCAAACCAGATTTTTTTTTCTTGATGCAGGGCTGTGTAGTGTACAGTATACAGTTTTATTCTGATATCTAGGTATGCAGAAAATGTACAATATTCTCTCATTCTCTAAAGCAGTTCCTTTCACTCTGACCCTAGTTTTTAGGACACGTCACATGGATGCGATGAGCATCCAGACTCAAAATCAAATCATAAGCAATATTTCAGATCTTTAAAGAACTCAGTTTGTGCTTGATCTATTGTAGACTGTCATAAAACACTGATTCAAAGGCAATTGCATTTTCAAAGTAGATGAAAACTTCAATGCTGTAAACAGGTTAAAAAAGCACATTTGTGCTCTTTGCACAGGGTAAATGTAGAAGTTTCACCCTTCTTCTAATAATTTAACAGACATTTAACAATTTGCCCAAGTCCTTTATAATACTAAATTAGTGAGCCTGCATTCAGAGTAAATGCATTTGCCTTTTTTTTAGTTGCCAAAGGTACATCTTTAATTTGAAACTAGTCACATTGTATTACACTGTGCCGTAAAACAGCTTTCCACTGCATTTGTGTGAATAACCAGTCATAATTAACCCTGTGAATAAGGGATTCATTACTCCTGAGGATTAACAGCTGCTAAATCATTCATGTCCCAATCTCTGATCTTTGCTTTTGGAGTTTGTATTGCATAAAACAACATGTTTTTACACTGCTAAAGAGACAGACCAAACAAATAGAGATACTACTACAACTAATCGTAATAATCAAATTAAATACATACATTATAAATTAGCAAATTATTTTTTTTAAGATAAAGGGTGTTCTTTCAGTGCCACAGCAATTAAATTAAATTAAATGTATGCATTTAGCAGAGGGATTTATCCAAAGCGACTTACAGTGCTTTCAGGCTATGAATTTTTACCTATCATGTGTTACTTATCCGGGGAATCAAACCCCCAACCTTGCGCTTGATAAATTATTCATTATTATTATTATTATTAAAATTATTATTTAAAATATAAATTATATTCAATTATTCATTCAAATAAATAAAATAAAATAATCAAATATTAAATAAAATAAATAAAATATAAAATTAATACATTGGAAAAAAGTATTATATTTGTTATATTTAATATACTTTATTTCATTTTTCATTCAATTTTTTTATATTATATACATTTACATTTAGTCATTATCAGACACTTTTATCCAAAGCGAGGACAAGTTAAGCTATAAAACCAACAAAAGAGCAATAATATGTAAGTGTTGTGACAAGTCTTTGTCAGCCTAATGCAGTACACATAGCATTTTTTTTTTAAAATAATAAATAAAAAGAAAAACAAGTACTGTATATAGAATAGAGCAATAACATGCAATGCTAGTGTTATAGGTCATTTTTTATAATAAATAAAAAGAAAACAAGAAGATAGAATAGAATAAAGAATAGAGAATGCTAGAGTTAAAGGGTCAAAGGAAAGTGGAAGAGATGTGTTTTTAGCCATTAAAATAAACTGAATTAGTAAATCATATATATGTACATTAAAAATAAATACAGTATAAATAATATAATATGAATTAAATATGAATATATCTTATAAATAGGAAAAAGCAGTCCATTTCAAGATTTTAATTGGCTTCAAAAAGAATCAGGCATTGCTGAAATGCTTGCTATAATAGGATTAAATATTTACTATTAGCATATTGGAAGCAAACGCTTTTATTCAAAATAAACACAGATTATTTTTAATGGCCTTCAAAGTAGAAAAAAGCTTCATGGCTCACATAATGTTATCACTGCTCTTTGAATTTGGAAGGAGTAAATATTTTTACATCAAGAAAATTACACACGTCATCTAAGTGGCTAACCAACTCTGACTTAATCACTTCAACAGTCCCCCAGGAACCACACATTAACTTCTACAGCCTCGATCCATCATTCGATTTACTCAAGAATTATGTTTCTGCTCAGGAATGGGATGCAGTAAGTCAGGTCTCAGACAGCCGTATCAATGAAGCACGGCACGTAACTTAATCAGTATTGAGCGCGTGAAGCCCCTGCCTTTCTGAGAGGCCAGAGGCACTTAACACTTCTCTAAATTCATCACAACACACCGCACACTTCATGTATGAACGTATTGCGTGTTAAAGCACATCATGTGCGCAGCTGTCTGACCTCAGAAACAGAAAGGTTCACACTGTATTTACAGTTTAACATCTGTCTGATCTGTTATTGCTGGTAAGCTTCATAATTACTAGCACTTAAACCCTATGAAACAACATCATGACAATGCTTTAAAACCTTCCAGAACTTTTTTGGAGCAATGTTGCTTGGGCACTTTCCCTTGGAGTATGGGTAACACATTTCTATCTGGATACTTGAAAGTTGCCCTGTGTATCACCAGCCTACTTCTTCATCCACCTTATTTTTCCTGTAAAAGTGAGCACGGCCATTGGTAAATTTATGGGTCTGGCTTCTGGTGTCTTCTGCTGTATAAAACAGCTTGTTTTGCAGCTTGAAATTGGTGTGTCTTACCATATTATTTTAATGCATCATCTTAATAATGAGCACAATGGTTTGCAGTGCAAACAGTTTTAGTGTTTACTGCACCTTGTTATTCTTCTAGTTATATCTTTTCAGCGGCTGATGAAGTGGAAGTCTCACACATTCACAGAAAACATCTTACGTCCGCATTAAAAATAAGGTGGATAAAGAGGGCAATAATAAATAATGGACCTTTTTCACATCTCCAGGTGTTTCAGCAGCAGACGTCATCATAGTTGGTAAACTTCTACAGCAGTGGACACCCTCACATTAGTGTTAACTCGTTTGTTGTAATTAGATGCTAAGGTATTACAATACAAAGTATAGTGTTATAAATGTACATGGGTCAAAGACGTTAAGATGTCTGCATCAAAAGAAATGTACAAAAGTGATTTTGTGTCCATAGAAAGCACATTAAATGTAAGTAAAAAGTCTACTTTTAAGGTTTCAAATAAGTTTTTGGCAAATAAAATGTCAAAATTTGGTTGAAATAATGTCATTCAGTGTAACACAATATTTATGCAAAAATTCAAACCACATGCTTATTCTGACGTGTGCATATTAAAATATCTAAATGAATAATGGAGCATACTAAATTTTACTGTGTTTTAAATTAGTAAAAAATTCTTACTGACAAATGTGCATAACCTAGGATAGTGGCAAATGTTAAAAATGTAAAATTACAAGTAATTAGTCTTTTAATATGGCATAAATTGATTTTTGTTGTAAATATGCCTGACAAGATTGTTACACTGAATGACATTTTACTGGTTGTCTTCTGTAAATCAGGGCAAAATGTATGATATTTATTTTTTTGCTCAGAAAAACAAAAACAAAACTGCAATTAAATAAAACAGAAAACTTTTAGCATTTTTTGGGAGGGGGGGGGGCACTACAACAGTAGAAAGAAAACCTTGGAGGATTTACAATGCCGATGCATTAAAACGCATCATCACAGTCTTGTGAAAATAAAAATAAAAACCTTAAAACAAAATATACAAATAAAAAATGAGATTAGATAGATAGATACATAGATAGATATCCCACCCAAAAAATATCAAAAAACTTCACGGGGCTAAAGAAAATGCCCGTATCAATATTCAATACTTTTAATGAGGATAAAGATTGCCTGTGTGTGTATTATGGAGTGAATTAGCCTATAGGCTGCCAAGTCCATGAAATGATCAAAAGTCAGGTACATTGTTGGGCTAAGCAGTTCCTGGCAACAAATACAAATTGTAATGTTCAACTTTTGCATGATTAACAGTTCTGGTACAGAAATGAATAAATCAGTTGAGAGCCACGGTTCAAAACCGAGCCAGCTCCAACAGTCATTCAGCTTTTACTTTGTGAAAGTTGTGAAACGATAGCATTTTTTAGGGTGTGAGCAGATTGGGCTGAAATGATGGACATCCCTTCGATTTGCCGCACCGAAGCAGCAAATTTAGTAATCCATAACTGTGCCAAGAATCTTTATTGCATGGTAAATTTATACGAGAGCCTTTGGCTTCTGAGATTCTGTCAGAGTTTTCAAGTTTCCTTCTCTACCCGCTTCAAAGCGACATCATTTCCATTCCCTCTCTCCCTCTCTCTCGTCTGGTCTGAATCTGCCCTGGTGAGAAACGAGGGATTGTTTCTGTTGTCCCACTTTAAGTTCTTTCGCACGTTAGATCTGTCTAAACATGACTCTAAAATCTCCCCGGAACCAGTCTCTCACTCCTTCCATCTTTTCTCCGCTGGGATGAATAAATAAAGGACAACAGTTTTGTTTAAACCTAGAGAGCTGACTACAGTCTACAAGAGCAGTAGCTTTTGAGTAAACACAATAACCCAGCATGAACATAAGTTAAAGTTTTCAACAGCCCTGTAGCAAGAGGCATTCTCCTGCATTATTAATACATTCTAATTAAATAATAATAATAATAAAAATATGCATAGTACAGACAAATACTGGGTGAAATAACTTTAAAAAAAAAACAGATTTTGGGAAATTGTCAACATATTTTATATTATTAGCATATTTTACAGTATTACTGTAGTATTATTTTTATAATATTATATTTATTAGTATTTTGAATTAGCTTTATTAAATATTTTAAGTTCCCATTTTAATTTTAGTTTAAGCTGTAGTAAATTTGTTCTGTGCTTTTGTGAATTATATTAGTTACTCTTTTGCATTTTTATGTACCTTTATTTTAGTTTAGTTTTAGTAATTTTTTATAGTTTATAAAAATTAAAGTGTGTATTTATATTTTGAACTGTTTTTATGTTAAGATTTTTTTCCAGTTGTAATTATTTGTAATATTTATATACTATAATTGTATGTATTAATATTCTGTATTAGTTTTAGTTTTTATATTTTCAGTTTTACATTTTTGTTTAAGTTTTAGCATTTTTTTTATATTTAAATACTATTAATTAAATACAATTATAGCATGTATTAATATTATACCATGCATTAATATTTCTAATTCATTTTTATTTTTATATGTTTAGTTTTTTGTAAGTTTTATTAATTTTGTCTTTTTTTTTTTTTACTTATTTATATAATATTTTATTTCAGCTTTATTTTAATTCACAAACATTTTTTTTTATATATATATTTTAGTTTAGTTTAGTTTAGCAATAACAACACTGCTGCCATATTGGATTCATTTTGATTGTTTTATTAACAGTCCAGGTCAACATACATTTTCATGCTGGTTTATGATAGTGAGTTCTGATTTGCTCTTGTCATGGCAGTGCATTCTGGCACTGTCTCATGCATTTATTGGCCTATAATGTCAACTATGTAGACAGCTCACTAGGGTTTGAAATAGAGCTGGAGTGCTTAGTGCTGATGTAGTACTTAGTGTCGTCTGCTTCTCCTGTCTGAAAACCTCAATGCTGCTTCCACCTCTGAAACGAAAAATAGATCATCTTTCACCCATCCTAATAATGGCATACGTCAGGCAGAGCACAGAATGACTGTTTGCCAGATGCATGCAAACGACATGCTTTAATTGGTCAAAAAACCCCGAGGAGAGAGAAATGATTGGCTCCCTCCGTTTCACCCAGAGCACAGCTTCTCGTCTTTACAGGAACATCATTTTCACACCACATCTCGCACACATACAGAGTCAAGTGTTATATTTTTTCTGTGACAGGGACATTTGGACATGGTTTTAATCAAGTAATCAACTAATATTTTATTTATCAGTGTTGTGACTGCTGAAAACACACTAATGCATAAAATACTGGGTTTTATACAGTACAGAAACAGACTGCAAAGTCTTATTAATATTGAAGTGACAGATTAAAATGTCACATAAAATGCCACCCAATATATCAATACAAGAACAATACGAGAAGCCACAAATATACCGGTAATACTTTATGTGTGTTCTGTCTTCCATATTTAAATGTTTTTTATTTAATTTATATTTTATAAAAGTTGTAAATGTATTCATTTGTATTTAATAAAAATACATAAATTATTTTAATAATTAAAAAAAAATGTTCAAATAAAATAAATGTGTTCCAGGGTTAAAGTTTATCAGTACTAGCTATAATCAGCATATTATAATAATACACTGAAGACCGCAGTAACGATACTGAAAATTCAGCTGTGCATCACTGAAATAAATTATATTTTAACATATATTCACATTGAATATAGCGATTTAAATTGAAATAATATTTCACAATATTTCTGTTTTTACTATATATTTATCCAAATAAATGCAGCCTTAAAGAGGAAATGAGACTTTATCTGTATATGTATCAACATGCAATTGAATTGTGGGTAATTGAAGTGTCAAGCAGGCAGTTCAAAACATGAATATGCCATGTGATAACTCAAATATTAATATAAAGTCTTATTGTAAGCAGGAAGAGAGTTATAACAACCTAACCGCCTTAATTAAGGTCTGAAAGTGATTTTTTTTCATTCGCACACTGATCACAGAATCTCTCTTCACGAGCCTGAGCCACAGCTGTGCAGTGATGATATTTATTTTGTTCATAATAATGTTCTAAAATCACTATTCTATTTCTCTTCTCGTATAAAAGCCTCAAACATCATTATACATGATTCATTCTCTCTTTCTTGGAAGAGTGCTAATAAAGAAGGTCAGTCAGTGCTGCAGAATGCCTCTCAACCGAACAGATTTTCACAGGGCTTCTTAAAATCTGTCGTGACTGTAATATTCAGATTTACTCCCCGGAGCTTGTGGGGTTGAATCACCAAAACTAAACCATGCAACAACATCCAGAGCTCTGAATGACTCACATGAGGACAGATGTTACCGCCAGCAAGATCTGATCAACACGTGTGCCTGAAAAATCAGCATATGTTTGAGACGTTACACAGGAAATGAGGTCAGATGATAATCTTGCATACTCTAAGGTGGTTTTATTATGGGTTCATTGGAAATGTAGCATTGCATCAGTGTCTCATTAACGGATGCTCTGCAGTGAATGGGTGCCGTCAGAATAAGAGTCCAAACAGATGATACAAACAACACAATAATCCACACTACTCGATCAATCAGTTCACATCTGAAGAAGACAAAAGCTGCGTGTTTGTAAGAAATCAATACCTCATTAAGGCATTTTTAACATGGCAAATTCTTAATTCACAAAAGACACATAACTGTCAAAAGGTAAAATGCTATGAATCTGTATTTGGAGTCTTGTGAGTGTATTTGGGTAACACTTTATAATAACTGCATGCTATTAATCATTTTTTAAGCATTATGAAACAGTTCATCCATCATTTATAAAGCATTAATAGACATTCATAATCAGTTTATAAATACAGATATAAATGCTTTATACCTGATTTAAAAGCATATCTATAATGTATTTAATAATTGTTTTTTCATACTTTATTAATGATCAATTTATCATTTCTAAATTAAGTATATCATTATTTACACACCAGTTATTAAGGAGTTGTCAGTGATCACTTAGAAATTGTAAGTAAATGATTAATAAACTATGTAAATGTGCATTCATACATCTTTTTATTCAGACATATAGTAATAGTTACTTATAGTGTTAATAAATGGTTTATTAACATGTATTTCTACTGTAATTCAGGGTTAATTCAGGTAGTTATAAAACATATGTAGTTGTTAGTTAACTATTTTTGTGAGCTCATCTAAAGTGAGGACTATTTATGCCTTGTAAAGCTTTTACAAATGAGATTTAAAGGATGTTTATATTTCTATGTTCTGTATCACTGTGTTGTGTTTGTTTCTGTTTTTTGTTTAGAAGATAACTGAGCCTTTAAATATCCTTTATAAATGCTTTACAAGGCATAACTAGTCCTCACTTTAGATGAGCTCACATAAATAGTTAACTGACCACTACTAAATGCTTTATAACTACCTGAATTTACTACATTTCTTGTGATCTTATGAATCACTGGCAACTCCTAAATAACTGGTTTGTAAATAATGCTATACTTCATCGAGAAATGATAAATTGATCATGAATAAAGTATGAAATTACACATTATAGATATGCTTTTAATTCAAGAATAAATCATTTACATCTCTATTTATAAACTGATTATTACTGTCTATTAATGCTTTATAAATTATGAATCATCTGTTTACTAATGCTTAATTAATGATTAATAGTGTGCAGTTATTATAAAGTGTTACCCACTTGGTAACACTTTATTTTAGGGTCTCTTAATCAGTTGTTTATAACATGCATATTACTAGAATATTAGCCATTTATTAGTACTAATTTAGCACATATATATGCCTAGTTGACCTTATTCTACATCCCTAATCCTACCCAACACCTAAACTGAACATCTTATTAACTATTAATAAGCAGCAAATAAGGAATTTTTCGAGGGAAAAGTCATAGTTAATAGTGAATAATTGTCCCTTAATCTGAAGTGTTATCAAAAATGATCTTGCAGATGGCTGTGTGTTTAAATAATGCATTTACATTTTAATTAGGTTAGCTGGGCTCAGGCTTTCAGACGCTGCAAGGTCAGTCCTGATGACTATCCAATAACAAACCTCCCCAGGCCTCTAGGGCCCCGCCTCGCTGATTGATGACCAATCACAGCGTCCGTTCGGCCTCAGAGCGATGGACTATACATCAGCTCGCTCTCTCGGAGGCAAAAGAGAAAGTGTCTCAATTCTTCACACAAGCAACTCTTTCACACTCAAATCTCTGCGTGTAGACTACAGTGTGTGAGACTAACACAGCTGGGTATTATTATGGGACATTAGGATAAAAATCTAAATGGCTTGCACATATTTAGCATCAACTTCTCACTGAGGCAAACGAATCCATTAGTGAATAATGGAAATTATGACTCTCACAGGGGCGTTGGGCCAAAACTAGACTCATGAGTCATTCAATATATGCAAGTTAGAAACTATGAAAGATCTTTGCATATCAAAGATCTTTAGCTTTATGTAGACATTGGCTGTCAGTGTAACATTTTAAATGAGAAAGAGACTAATGCATGCAATTAATCGATTCCCTCTGACCCGTATATATATTACAGATTCTCGATAGCTGTGTAATGTAAACAAATTAAAGGACTGTTTTATTTCCATATTGTGGAACTAAGTAGCATCTCTGAATTATCCTCATTATTACAATTTTGAATTATAATTATATATATATATATATATATATATATATATATATATATATATATATATATATATATATATTTCAATTTTTTTTTATAAAATAAATGCAGCCTTTATAAGCATAAGATCATATATGAATTATATATTTAAAACTAATATGTAAATTATTGATATCATTAAATAATTGCATACATTTTTATCATAATATAAAAATTATATCAATGCATACATTCATACACAAACACATATACATTATAATAGAGCATAGTTTTAATAATTAATAATAAAAAAATAATAAATTGAAAAAAAAATTACAAATATTTACTTTTTTAAAACTTTCAATTAGTATATACTAGTTATAATTAGTTGTATGAAATAATTACCAATATACACCTACAGCACAAAAGCACAAAAGTCTCTGGGGTTTATTAATAGCCAAAAAAATAATAATTGTATGGGTCAAAATTATATATGGGATATTAAGTAAAAATCATGTTCCATGAAGACATTTTGCAAGTTTCCTACTGTAAATACATCAAAACTTAATTTTTGATTAGTAATATGCATTGCTAAGAATTCATCTGGACAACTTTAAAGACGATTTACTCAGTATTTTATATATTGTACGATCATAATAAACCATACACCAATGGACAGCTTATTTATTTAGCGTTCAGATGATGTAAAAATCTACATTTAAAATAATTGACACTTAAGACTTAAGGTTTTGTGGTCCAGGGTAACATACATTAGTTAGTTTTTGTTTACTATGCTCTATGCACTGAAATCCACAGTAAACATAAAAGCACTGGTTCGTACGATGAGGACATCAGAAGAGAAGCCGATAGGTAAGTTACAGTGGCTCTTTGTTTCATGTAACTGTATTATTTACATGCATCTTTGATTTGGGAGAACTATACAACAAAAGCGTTTCAGGTAATTATGTCACATGCATTTTAATGCATCTCAGAGGAGCCCATTAGCCATAAACACACTGAACCTGATTCAGCTTTATGTGTTATCCAGTAGAAAACCATGTGACTGATGGCAAAATAAACACTGAATAACCATACATACAGGCATTTACATATACATAGCAAGAGGGAGCAGCAATATTTATGGTCTTCTGTCTTAGTTTTATTGCAAACCAAATAGGAAAATAAAAGACACTGCAATCCATTCTGACTGAGAATGTGACAAATAAACTTGCGACAACACACAAATAACAATTCCCCCCATTTACTTTCTTAATAAATGTCTCTGGCCTTATCACTCTCTATTTATCAGTGCAGGTTATTAAAAATAAAATAAACGGCTTAATAATCTTTCACCAGAACATTTTAATATTTTTCACATCTGAAATGACTATAAAGAAGGCCACAAGGGTGAATAAAAACAATATTAACCAAATCTGTTCCCTATGAAGAAACATGACAGATGATTGACAGGTGCATCTGACAGGAAGATGACTAACAAACACCTTCAGCTACGCAGTGCTCTGTCACCCTGGGTAACGCCACATCACCACCACGATGCATTCGACAGCCCATAATTCCCAGAAGGAAGCGCCAGGCAGTCGAATCTGTGCTGCTAATTTGTTATTTCTTAAGGCCTTCAGACTACTAAACATTTCCTCTCCAGATTCTCGGTTAGACAGTTATACAGTGTTTTGAGAGCGAGGATGATTATCGAATTCCTTTAACTGAAGTGCACTGCAATAGAGTGGATAATAATAAACAAGGTCATGGATGACAGAAATAAGACAGTTCTTCTGCTTGTGTTTGTCAGTATGGTTATATCGAGTCATGCAACGTCTGCTATTTGCATCAGCATGATGCAAAAAGGACTAGTGAAGATGAAGGTAACTCTTAAAATGCATTTTATATAAACTTTTATAAGAATCACTATAACAATAGCCAATACTTAGGAGGACCACCACATATTAAACTTTAGCATCTTCTGATCTTCGAAACTGTCTGGAGAATTATATTTACTTGCATTTTTTACATTTAGAATTTAGAAGTTTCGAAAGTCATTATTAAAAAATGAGAATTATTATTATGATTAATAATAATATAGCAATAGTAATAATACAGAAATGTATAAATATAAATAAATGTTTTAATATTCAAAAGTCTGAAAATGGTTATCTTAATTGCCAAGTGTTTATACACACAAGGAATTTTTCATTAGTATTATTATTAGTAGAAGTATTGTCATTATTATTATCATTATTATCATTAATTTTATAATATTAATAAATATTAATTTATAAATAACGAAATTAATTTAATTATTATTATTGCAACTATGCTACAGATTTGAATGATACATTAAACTGTGTGGCTGATTATTTTTTATTTTTTAACTAATTAATTACATTTTATTAGTAGTAGTAGTAGTAGTAGTAGTAGTAGCAGTATCATCATGATCAACATCATTATGAATATAATAATAGTAATACAATATAATTAATTCGTTTTATTCTACCTGTTATAATCATCAGAATATAAATTCAATTTTATTAACATGAGAACAACAACAACAACAATAATATTAATAAATAAACACAAATGTATAAATACATATTACTAATACATAAATAAAATTATTTAGGAATCTTAAGATAAACAGTGTATCAAATGAATTTATTAAATTAATTTAATTAACATTGATTATTGTTGATCATTTCCATGTCATTAAAGAGTATCATTAGAGGTTTTTTGAAAAAAAGTCAAATTCTAGTTTTTATATTTTGGTCAACATTCAAAGATTAAATTACAAGGGAAATTCAAGTTATTTAAACATGTTTATATATATTTACTGTATGTTCAGTGACAGGGGTGTGAAGAAAACTCCATTTCCACCTTAAGTAATGTATTTTGTTCATGTTTAAATTAAAGTTAATGAGACGGTGCAATTGCAAAGTGTTGATTAAGTATTTGAGCCTGCATTTACAGACTTACAAACAGCCTAAAAGGTTCAAACGGGCCCCAGCAGCAGCTTATTAAAGAAAAGCTGGAGTAAAACAGCTTCTCAGACAGCGAGGGCCATCAGGAAGGAGAAAGCTGAATATTTCCTCCTCCGAGGCCAATCATTTGTTTCATTTCACCAAGTACAAATGAGGACCGGAGAGCAGAAATGGAATAAGAGGAAATAAAATAAAGAGCAACCCTCGGGTACAGCGAAGACGGATGGAGAGGTGTGGGACATTAGGATGCTGAGAGAGGGTTATCAACTACTAGAGAGGGTTTCTATGAGGAGAGAGCATGTCATTCCTCTCCACACTGGTGTCATAAACAAGAGCGTCCCGGGACGGTGTGCTGTCAGTCCTACCACATCATTTATTTTGCAGTGCTGAAACGCTCTTAGCTTCATTGTTGCAGCCTGAGACTCCTTCCGTGAACTAATAAGAACCTGTGCAAACTGAACAAAAACTCCCCAAACACTGGTTAAGTGGAAACATTTAAACTTTCAGTGGAGCGAATAAATAAGCCACTTCAACACTGACCACAAATCAGCTGTGATTACTTTGTTTCGTTCCAGCTGTCAGACGAAACTCTCTCAGGAGCACAAACGAGTCTAATATAATTAGATCTGAAGAACACATCACACTTTAATGTCTGTCTTAATGATTTAAAGATCATTTATCATGTGCAAAGTACATTGTGTGTATCACAATCAAGTTATTTTTAGCTGAAAATGTGATTTAAATTGTTTAGACAGCACACAGACACCCAGGACAATGGATGATGTTATAGGGAGTCTTACTTTCAAAATGCAAAATGCAAAAAAACAAAAAACAAATGCTAAATGATAAATGCTAAATGTCTAGCTAACAAGCTTGCTGGTGCTAACTTGAGGTAATGTCCAAATATTTTTATTCAACCACCTATATATATATAGAGAGAGAGAGAGAGAGAGAGAGAGAGAGAGAGAGATTACATCTAGGAACAAAAGAATGGATGTGATGTTCAGAACATGGTAACTACAGTAATTATCAAAGAGGGGAAGAGATGCACCCCCGTTTGGCCAGGGGTGTTTTTACACCACAGACAAGGTTTGAGAAGGAAAAAATCATTATGAAAATATAATTATATTTTCCTTAAAATCTTCAGGCCTTATTATCATGTCATATATAACTGTGATGTTCTGTAAAACCACAAACTTTAAAACACTTTAAAACAAAAGTCCAGATCAACAACAAAAATATATCTTGACTCCATATAGTGGTTATTTTGGAAAAAAATCCCAGGTATTTTGAGCAGTAGGATTATAAAAATAAAATAAATTTGCTAATATAAAATTAAATTAGCCTATATAAAATTGCAAACATCTATATTTCAGTACTTTTTTATACTTAAGTACATAAAAAATTGAGTACTTTTGTACCTTCACTTGAGTAAAATTGAAAAAGGAGTACTTTTAATTTTACTGGAGTAATATTTTATTATACGTATCTGTACTTTTACTCAGGTTTATTTATTTAATTTTAACTTTTTAATAGTTCTAATAATAAATCATCATATTTTCATGATTTCTAAAGATCATGTGACACTGAAGACTGGAGGAATGATGCTGAAAATACAGCTGCACATCACAGAAATAGATTATATTTTAAAGGATATTAAAATAGAAACCATTATTTTATATATTTTATTTTGATAATTTAGAATTATTACTGAAATACCTTTTTGTTTCAAACAGTTCATTGAACAATAATAAATGAAATACCTGAAGCTGACAATGAAGTAAATGTATAATAATTAGCAAAGATGATTAATTTAACGCTGTAAACGCGCGTGAGGGGCGGAGACACGCCGCGGAGCGTCAGACGCGTGTGAGGACCAAACACAGCAGAACCGTAGGAAACTTCACTCCTCTTATTATTTCTCTTTTACTATAGCGATTTATTTTTAGATACGTGATATGAATCTTTCATAGATTTGTAGAGTTATTAGAGTATATAGAGTTATTAGAGAAATTGAGTTACGTTTTACATTCTTTGCTCGAAGTTTTCAGATCGGCAAATCGGAGCCTGTTCGCGACTCGGTTGATTCAGATCGGCACTTCGGAGCATGTTCGCGACTCGGTTGATTCAGATCGGCACTTCGGAGCCTGTTCGCGACTCGGTTGATTCAGATCGGCACTTCGGAGCATGTTCGCGACTCGGTTGATTCAGATCGGCACTTCGGAGCATGTTCGCGACTCGGTTGATTCAGATCGGCACTTCGGAGCCTGTTCGCGACTCGGTTGATTCAGATCGGCACTTCGGAGCATGTTCGCGACTCGGTTGATTCAGATCGGCACTTCGGAGCCTGTTCGCGACTCGGTTGATTCAGATCGGCACTTCGGAGCATGTTCGCGAATCGGTTGATTCAGATCGGCACTTCGGAGCCTGTTCGCGACTCGGTTGATTCAGATCGGCACTTCGGAGCCTGTTCGCGACTCGGTTGATTCAGATCGGCACTTCGGAGCATGTTCGCGACTCGGTTGATTCAGATCGGCACTTCGGAGCCTGTTCGCGACTCGGTTGATTCAGATCGGCACTTCGGAGCCTGTTCGCGACTCGGTTGATTCAGATCGGCACTTCGGAGCCTGTTCGCGACTCGGTTGATTCAGATCGGCGCTTCGGAGCCTGTTCGCGACTCGGTTGATTCAGATCGGGACATTGGAGCATGTTTGAGATTTTTTTTAATTCAGATCTGGACATCGAAGCAGGAAGTTTTTGTCAAACAGTTAATTGGTGATAAATGAATATTTGGACTTGAGGCTTTTTTTTACCTGTTGATTCAGCATGTACATGGACCCACACACAAAGGTGGACACACTCTAGACTTAATCATCAGTAGAGCTCTAAACTTTTTGTCCATTGTTATTAAGGACGTTATTCATAACCATACTGAAAATAAGTAAATATTGTTAGCTGATGCTAACTGTCTAGCTAACAAGCTCGCTGGTGCTAACCTGAGGTAATTTTTTATAAATAATGTCCAAATATTTTTATTCAACCACCTATATATATATATATATATATATATATATAGAGAGAGAGAGAGAGAGAGAGAGAGAGAGAGAGAGAGAGAGAGAGAGAGAGATTACATCTGGGGAGAAAAGAAAGGATGTGATGTTCAGAACATGGTAACTACAGTAATTATCAAAGAGGGGAAGAGATGCACCCCGTTTGGCCAGGGGTGTTTTTACACCCCAGACAAGGTTTGAGAAGGAAAAAATCATTATGAAAATATAATTATATTTTCCTTAAAATCTTCAGGCCTTATTATCATGTCATATATAACTGTGATGTTCTGTAAAACAACAAACTTTAAAATACTTTGTTCTTACTGGTGAAAATCAGATGGTCATCTCTGTTTTCTCTCAGGTACATCACAGTGTAAGCTTCACAGTGAACATTACTCTCGTCAGCGTAGTCCATATATAGTCCAACAACAAAGATATATCTTGACTCCATATAGTGGTTATTTTGGAAAAAATCTCAGTTATTTTGAGCAGTAGGATTATATATAAAAAAAATTTGCTTATATAAAATTAAATTAGCCTATATAAAATTGCAAACATCTATCTTTCAGTACTTTTTTACTAAAGTACATAAAAAAATTAGTACTTTTGTACTTTCACTTGAGTAAAATTGAAAAAGGAGTACTTTTACTTTTACTGGAGTTATATTTTATTATTCGTATCTGTACTTTTACTACTTGATTTGTGTACTTCGTCCACACTGCAAGTATAGTGCACAACAATGCATCTCATTGCATTAAGAAGATTTAATTTTCATTGTTGAAATGTTAAAACAGTTGTGCTGCTTCATATTTTTATGGAAGCCATGATGAATTACAAATGAAAAAGTCTTTGTTACTTTTAATTAATTGAATGTGTCTTACTGAACTCTTTTGAAAATACAGTATGCACACACACACACACACACACACACACACACTCACACACTTAGAGCTCACAGGTGACAGTAATGGAGTCATTTAGGATGCACTTTACAGAAACACCTGTGTGTGTGTGTGTGTGTGTGTGTGTGTGTGTGTGTGTGTGTGTGTGTGTGTGTGTGTGTGTGTGTGTGAGTGTGAGTGTGTGTGAGTGTGTGTGTGTGATTGTGTGTGTGATTGTTATGCTCACAATAAAGCTCATAGGGTGATTTATATTGGAATGTGAGCTTCACTATGACATGTCATAAAATTTTAGTTATTGTCACTTTATTTTGAATCGGAATATCTTAATGCTATAGCAGCAAAATTCACATTTATAATTTTGCATCATATTAAATTTTTTATGTCTTTGATTTACAGTAGTTTTCAGTTCCATACTGTTCCTTTGAGTGCCGTTTGGTAAAAACAATCCTGAAAATATACACATGCAGAGAATATTTTATGCTGTTAGGTTGTGAGTGTGTGAGAGCACATCTTAAATGATCTCAGGTTTCATGCTGATGAAGGACTCACCAGCCAGTGATCATAAACAGTTCAAACATTCATTATCTCTGATAGGAAAAGTTGTTTGCTCTATTTCCCACTGTGTTCTTTAAGGGTGCAAGAATGTCATGTGTAAATCGCCCCATCGCTTCTCATCCGCAACTGTGCTCCAATCATCTGATAACTGACCGCCAGACTCAGCAGGTCACACAAACCAGATAAACGTTCATTCATTTATTCAGGGCTTTTAATATGTCAGTGTGTTTCTGCCTGAAGAAGGTGGCTGCCCTTATCTCCACACACACACACACACACACACACACACACACAATCTTCTTCTTGATTGTTTGTGTGTGTGTGTGTGTGTGTGTGTGTGTTGACTTGACAGTGATACGTGCTGTTCACAATCCTGACTCAGTCTTGACACAACTTGAAGTCAGTATGAAATGAATTTTATGCTCATCATGTGACTTATTTCCAAATCAAGCAGGATATTTATACACAACAAGTAAAGACGATACTTGATTTTGAACATCAGGAATCGAAGAATTCCTAGCTTTTAATAATTTGAACCAAGACTGAAAGCTGTATAACAGCCACTTCTCATGTTTATTGTCATCCTTTGATTAATCACTTGTTGTATTCCTCAACTGTAAGTCGCTTTGGATGAAAGCAGTTGCCAAATGAATAAATGTCAATGCAAATAAAAAGTACTATGATATTATTTTTACTCACCCATGTGGCGTTGGTTACGTCAACAGAAAATAATCTTCAGTAGTAGAAAAAAATCCTTACATTTTAAATATTACATTAAATATTGTGTTTAAAATGCATAGTCCTGGGACATCAGGATGTAAACTTTTATTTGACTCTGTTTTAGAGTTTATCTGTCATACTGATATTTAAAACCATGTGCTATGCAGAAACAATGAATCACAATAAATGAATATTGTGCTGCTCGCCGAATGCCTGCGTATATTCATTGATTTTGGTCATTTAGTGTTTATTTTGCCATCGATCACACGGTTGTCTACTGGATAACACATAAAGCTGGATCAGGTTCGGTGTGTTTATGGCTCATGGGCTCCTCTGAGACACATTAAAATGCATGAGACATGATTAATTAAAACCATTTAGTTTAGAGATAGATACATACTGTATGTTTGCATTTACATGCTAATGAGAGATAAATGAAATGATAAAGTGCCTGAGTGTTTAATGAATGCTGTCAGCAGATGTGTAAAATTAATGTGTGTTGAACATACAGCGAGCGAGTGATCTCAGTCCTGACACAGATTCATCTTTTGATTTCATATCACTAAAAATGTCAACTGAGAGTCAACATGAATTGGCATCACAACCATTTAACGTATATAATGTGATGTATAATATTACAAGATAAAAGCATATTGCTGGAACGGCTTATTCAAAATATATAGATTTTTAAAGAATTGTGTGTTTGTGTGTAGAATTATTTATTTATAATAATGTATATGTGTGAAAATAATAAAATAATAAAAAATTTACATATTGCAATATAAAAAATATTGAATATTGCAAAATGTTATGAATGTATAAATATACATATACACACATTTTTTTCTTGTGTTTAAGAATATGTAACTATATATAATATTTTATATAACTATTAAATTATAATGTTTATCAAATAAGTTATATATACTGTATATATAAAATATCATACATTTAATAATGAATGAAATCTGTGTATCCCAGCAGTTGTTGTGTTTGGTGAAAGGTGAATGAGACAGAATGAGAAACTACACAGACAGGAAAAGAGTTTGAGCCTTCAGAGGCACACACACACACACACACACACACACACACAGTGCTTGGTTTAACTGCAGCAGCCTCATGAACCTGCACTGAATCCTGATTTCATCTATTTGTCTCTCTGGCATCTTTGACAGGTTTATGACTTCATTTTTCTGCAGACATTACAAACAACATGGATTTTCGAGGACTACAACCCCATCCAACAGATAAACAAAAACAATCCTAAGTAAATGACTATAGTAATGAGATTTTAACAGTTTATGAAGAAACTGCGAGTGGTGTTAAACGACAAAAGTGGTTTCCAGTCTAGTGCTATGCTCTCTGAATCCGGTCTCGGCTCATTTTCACTCGCTCCCTCCATCCATCTCTCCCTCCCGATGTGGCGTTTTGTAATTAAAACTCGTTCCGGATACGCCCCCGCTCGGCGGTTGGTGTGTCTCATCCACCCTCGTGTCTCATTAAACCTGTGGATCAGAGCACAGCTTTCACTCCTCTGTCCAACGCTTCCTTCAGGCCAGCCAAAGACATATAAACAAGAGCCAAGGAAACTGCATTTGTTTGAGCAGCATCCAAATCCAAATCTACAGCATTAAAGTGACGAGAAATTATTCATTTTGAACCAGAGTGACCTTAATAACAGCTGGCGAAGCAATGTGGGTGTGAACAGCGATGCGGCGAATTCAATCTACTTTATGCAAATAAGCAGAGATGCAAAGTGATGCTTTGTAGTGCAAAGTATGTACCATGTATTATAAAATGTGCTTGTAGTTTAGTTTGATTTTTAACAACAGAATTTGAGGTAAATTGCAAAACCAATATTTAACTTAACTATTATGTTCCAAATTTGAAGTTGATATCACAAAAAGGTGCTACTCCAAAAATAGCCTCCTGGTGACAGCCAAACATCATTAAAAAAATTCTGACACAAATGTATACATTTCTGTCACACTATTACTTCTATAACAAAATAACCATCAAATTTTGACCTTGAGACTCTAACATTTCCAATAAAAGGTTTTATCAAGATTAGAAAAAGTTTGGTTATAAAATAAAGTGGTAAATCTTGTGATATGATACTTGACACCGCCCACTAGGGGGAGGAGCCTGCTAAAAATTACATGGTAACAAAATGTCCTGTTTTCACAGGATTCATTTTGAATGTTTAAGCTTTTGATTGATGTAAATTTAAGATGATTACTAAAATATGTGATAGGGAATTTAATTGTTATTGGAATTAAATACACACTACCTACAATTTTAAAGTTTTAAGGATTTTTATTTATCTTTATTTCAGGAAGGATGCATTACATTGATCAAAACTAATAGACAATATATTTATAATGTTACAAATGTTTTCCATTTAAAATAAATGCTGTTAATTTGACATTTCTATTCACCAAGTAATGTTAATAAATGCATCCACAAAAATATTCGTTTTTAACATTTATATTAATCAGAAATGTCTCTTGAGCATCAAATCAGTATATCAGAATGATTTCTGAAGATCATGTGACACTGAAGACTGGAGGAATGATGCTGAAAATACAGCTGTGCATCACAGAAATAAATTAAATTATAAAATGCATTCAAATTCAAATCATGTTTTAAATTGTAGTAATAATAGTTCATAATATTACTCTTTTTGCTGTTTTTTTTTCAAATAGATGCAGTCTTGGTGAGCTGAAAAGACTTTCTAACTCTAAACTTTCAAATGCATGTGATTTAGTTGCTTTGTGCAGAATTTTTGCCTCGGTGTGGACAGAAAATGTAGGCTAGTTGAAGCTGAACACTTGTCACATCACCACTTGTACTGCACAATTCAAGTGAAGTGATTTGATACAACAAAACTAGAGCTCTGCACGCTCACATTGCAGAAAACCTCTAGGAGATGTTCTAGTTTTGTTGTGTTGCATCAGGCCTCTCAGCCCAAACGGCTCAATATTTGCTCGAAAACTGAATGAGGTAAACACTGTGAGTTCTAGAAGAATTGGGTTTAGTGAGGTTTAAAAACAGCATGTACTTCTGAAAGAAAAGCAGGGCTGACGGCGAGTGTGTCTGAACATATTTAATGAACTGTGACGAGCTGAAGAGAGGATTAGATGCGAACCGAGCTTCAGTGTGTGTGTGTGTGTGTGTGTGTGTGTGTGAGCGGCAGAGGATGAGTTTTATTTTTTTTTTATGTGCGGTGTGTCTTGTAATCTTAATTGAACTGAAGTGCTATGAATAGTATTTCCATACTGAAATGCATGTGTGGGTGTATGCCAATCATGCAACCGAAATGTGTTCCTTAAGCCTGAAATATTTTTTAATGGACCACTTGTTAAAATTACCAAAAACATGCAATTTGGTGTAGATACTGATATTTATACGACCAAAAAGCAAGATCACATTCTGAAGCTTAATGTAAATCCTTGAGATCTTTATAACAGTATAGCAGAAGGTCATAAAATGATATAAATATCAGTTGTCTCTCTAAATTTCCAATGAAATGTGTTAGTAAGATGAAATTTGAATGCTTAGTTTTATGGCAAAAACATATAATGCAATGCAATGCAATACAATGGTGACTGAGAGATGAACAAATATACACTCCGCAAAAACCTGTTGATCATTTTTTAAACAATTTTTTTGCTTGATGTATGGTTAATCAAGTAAACCAGCTTCGTCTTGACATATTACTAACAATATATGTTGACCATGTTGACCTCATAAAAATCAGAAAAGATTTCACAGCAAAGGCGCGTGGAACACAAGCTGACGGTTGATGTTTCTACAATAATACAGTATAAACTACCAATCAGACGACAGAAGGCATTTATTTAGTAGATCGTGTGTAACAGGTTTTTCAGCAAAGTTTGAATCAAGCTGATCATTTTGAGGTCTTAGAAATTTGTGAATTAAATATGATGCAATCTCAGAAAAAAAAAAGAAAATTCAAAAGCTACTAAATTGCACCTTTTAAGTACTAATATGCACCATTTAGGGATGAATAAGGCACAAAAGGAGTACATTTTGAAAAGCTACAAGCCCAGTAATAGCTTTTGTACCATTTTTCTGCAAGTGTAAGCTAAAAAAAATGGAAAATAGCTTGAAAAACGAACAATATGACTCTTAGAATGTTAAAAAGACTTTAAAAAAAATCACCAGTTCGATTTTCCATTTCACTCAGAACTGGCCTAAAAGGTTTTTGGGCCAGTTTGCCTTTCTACTTGATCTGCATACTATAACTCCTTTAGTGAACCAACACAAAAAGTGAATAATCAACTCTGGCAGTGGGTGCAAATCTTTTATAGTAAATTCCCCAAGTGTGTTGAGAAATGAGATCAGGAAAGTCACTGATTGACGTTTAATGTCGTGTGTGACAGCGTGATAGAGGATGATTGATGTTTTTCCACTTCAGCCGCTCTTGATAAGTGTGTGTTTTAGGGGAGAAGTCGGGAATAATTAATGCTCAAGGTTACTAGATAGATGTTAAATGACAGACTGATGCATTATAAAAATCAAATGTTTGTTTGTTTAATCAATTTAGTAAGGAATTTTATCTTTAAAACAAGACTTCAAATGTATTTACATAAAATATTTAATCTGTATTCATGCTGGCTTAATAATGATTAAATATTTGTATGCTGGACTGTTTTTTTATGTTGAAAGCGCAATTCTTTTTTTATTTTAACAACAAAGCTCATTGCATTTTCAAAGGATTTTTCCCTTTAAAGCAAGACCTTGAATGTAAAAAATATGCTTAAAAATCTATTAAAAAACATTAAATATTATATGCAAATATAAAAAAAAATATTAAAATAAAAATAGCCTAACATACTCTGATATCTAATGCAAATGTATGTGTTTTCATGAAAGAAATTGATTAAATGAATGGAAGGTTAACCCTCTGAGGGACTCAAATGTGTTCACTTAAAAAAAAGAGGGAGAGACTGCTGAAGGGAGTGAGAGTGATCCTGACAGAAGAAAGGTTAGATGACAGGACAGAGACGAGAGGGAAAAACAAAGGACTGTACAGAGATTTGGAGTGTGTGTGTGTGTGTGTGTGTGTGTGTGTGTGCATGTGCCAGTTTTCTCCACAACTCTTCAGAGTCCTTATTAGAAAGTGAAAAGTGACAAACACAGTCAGAGCACAGCTGTACTGTATATATATCACCAGAGAAAGAGAGAGAAGATAGGAAAGAAATGGTGGAAGAGAGAAAGAAAGATTAAAAAATATAATGAGAATAATCCAAAAAACCCACCCACACAGTGAGAAGGTTGAGATTTTTCAATGCTCGCACCAAATCCACATAAAATAATCATAAGGATGCTGATAATAAATTAATGGAACAGATTTATTGTCCCAAATTAAAAATGTTCCTGCCCACCAGCTCTAAATGTCACACACAGGTGATATCAAAATAAAAGTACTTCATGCATAAAGAAAAATAAATAATATAATGTAATATAATATCCCATTAACTGCTACAAAAATTTATATTTAATTTTTTCTTTGATATACTTTTATAGTTTTCGTAAAAATTTTAAATAATATATATATATTTTTCAATATAAATTTTAAAGTTTCAGTCATTTTTCTTTGTGTTTCTGTCATTTATGATAATTATAATTATCCCAATGAATCCCATTTGGCTTGCTTTGGGTTGTAAACACTTTTCCTGCACACACAAAACACTATTGTCTGCCAATGCCACATAAAACACTGTCCCTGCCAGAGATCATGAGCACATTATCTCCTTTATGAGTCATTCTCACTCTGCAGCCAATCAGAACGCAGCTCGGCGTCCCCACTTAACAAGCAGCTGACCGATGTGGACACAACACATCAACTCATTACTGTCTGCAAAACAAACGAGCACATAAAGAGAGAGAGAGAGAGATGAGGAAAGAAAGAAAGAGGAGACAGAGTGATGGAGGGTCTGTTTGGTGATGATCACACTAGGGAAGCAGCTGCTACCAAGGGTCTCAGATAGCAAATGAAACATTTATGTGTGTGTGTGTGTGTGTGTGTGTGTGTGTGTGTGTGTGTGTGTGTGTGTGTGTGTGTGTGTGTGTGTGTGTGTGTGTGTGTGTGTGTGTGTTTGACGGTCACATCTAGGCCCAAGCAACCAGAACAAGCTGCCGGTCTCAATCAAGCTTGCAAACCAGACAAGAACGAATAATCAGATAAATGGATCATGTGTGTGTGTGTGTGTGCAGATGTATGTGTTTGTGAGCTCTGAAACAGTCACTAGAGTTGCTTCACACTGCTCTGTCCCTAGATCTGATCCATCAGTGAGATTCCCCGTGTTTACTGTTTATTCAGACCGGTCCCTGTACGTCAGCGGCGCTCGGATCACTTCACTTGCTCTTCAAACCCACTGGGGATTTAAAAACAGAGCCAGATAAATAACAAAGTTGACAAAAGGCAGCACTGAATTAATCAAGATTTTAACCAACAACAATAAACTGGTTCTTTTATGATTAAATAATATGATCAACTGGTTCATTAATGATTTTAACCACAAAAGCGTACATTTTTCACAATTGAAATAAATACTTGAAAGGTGAATAAATAATCTTTGCATTGATGTATGGTTTATTATAATCAGACAATATTTGGTTGAGATATGCAATGCATATTACTAATCAAAAATAAAGTTTTGATGTATTTATGGTATGAAATATCAAAATATCTTCACGGAACATGATCTTTACTTAATATCCTAATGATTTTTGGCAAAAAAGAAAAATCGATAATTTGGCTATTGCTACAGATATACCCCAGAGACGTACAGTAAGACTGCTTTTGTGCTCCAGGGTCACATACATATTCCAAAAGTAGTAAGTTAATATTACTGCACATATACTGTTCAAAAGTTTTAAATAAGTCTCTTCAGCACAATATTAGATTAAAAATACAGCTAAAACTGTCAAATAGTTAATAATAATGTTTTCTATTGTAATATATTTCCAAAGACATAGGCCTTTTCTTTTCAGTGCTGTTCTCCTGCCAGTCTGCGTTTATTAATATCATTACGCAGCACACTCGGGTGAGTCTTGGGTTCATCCGGTCATCACGGAGACATGCCTGTGAGCTGCTTCATTAGCGCTAGCATTAACAGCTGCCCGAAGGGTCTGAGCACTTCAGAGCTCCCCACGTGTCTTAATTCATTAGCTTAAACATATACATATACAGTTGAGTACGACTGCACCATGTGAGGGGAGGAAATCTAATTGCGATTTTTGTTATAAAAATTGGGATTGCAATTTAAAAAAGATTTGCTGTGCTTGATTGAAGGGATGCACAATTTTTTTTATATGAATTTGGCTATATAATAATACATTTATAATGAAATTAATATTTAAAATACTATATGAAAATAACAATAAAATTTCACCATAAAATAAAAAAAGTATTTATAAAAAAAGGATAATTTTTTTAAATAAATAATTTAGGGAAATTGTTTTTAGAATAATTTCATAATTTGAGTTTGATTTCAATTAATCATGCAGCCGCTACAATGAAGTGAATTAAAAAATAAATAGTGTAAATAAGAGGAAAAATTCCCTTTTGAACTAATACATTTAAAAATGCATTTATTATAATTATCACTATTATTATAATTGTTGTTGCTGTTTATTATACATTAAAATAATTTCTTAACGTCACATTTTTCATATCCAAAAAAAAAATATATATATATATACAAATACAAATATGAAAAACAAATATTAAATATTCAAGTAAAAATAAAAAAATAAAAAAAAACTCTGACTGACTAATTATCTGGAGTTGTTTATGTCTGTCAAACTGAAAAATACAGAAATCATTTCCATAATTTTGTTAAAAAAACATAATAAATTAAGTAAATAAATAAAATTCTATATAAAAATAAATATAACATCACCATTACCAAATCATAAATACTTAAATTATTATTATTTTAATAAAACTAAATATAGTTTTGTATATATTTTTTTCGGCCTGTTAACACAGCCTCTATTAATAAAGTGTGCGTGTATTCACTCAAGCCGATGAAAGCCGTTTCCTCTTGAGGTTTGGAGAGCGGCGTATTGATTTCTGGTTGATGAGAGTGGAATGAGGCATTGGCTTTGATTAATCTCTCTCACTTTACTTTTTCTTTTTCTGTTTTCCCTGTTCACCTCAGCTGGCTGGACAGACTGAAGGAATGAAATGAGGACATGTCCAGTCTTTCAGTCGTTGAGAAGATGCTAACAGCAAACTGTGGTCCTCCTTTGCACTTTCAGACGGACTGAATGTTCCCTTCCAGCACACCGTGTGCTCATCTGAGAATAACAGTAGTTCATCTGTAGTTATGTCATTGCTCGTCTTCATAAAAACCCAATTTTATGTAGTATATATAATATATGCATGGGATGATGTGTTTGTTAATCTCTCATCTGAATCCTGATCTTGCATCGTTGACTTTACAGGTTTATTTCATCTTCAAACAAAGGCATTATTCAGACAATCGGTAAAATTAAATGTTGAATCAGGATGATTATAATTATTATCAGTGGGAAAGCTTCTGTGTGCCCACGTATGTGTCGACTGAAAAATCATGGTGGATGGTCAATGTATTTTACATGCACTGTTCAACAGTTTGGGGTCGTTAAGATTATTTATATTTCTGAAAGTCGTCTCTTCTGCTCACCAAGACTGCATTTATTTCAGCAAAAATACAGTAATAATAAAATCACTTTTGATCATTTGAATGCATGCTTGCTGAATAAAAGTATTAATTTCTGCTTTCTGTAATTGTGAAAGTTAACTAAGCAGGTATGCATTTTATGTAATGTTGCCAGAAAATACACTGAAAAAGCTTCATTTTTTGCTAAAATGATTCTTGCTTTGGCTGGAAGTAAAAAGCAGAGAAAGAAATATTTTATAATGAGCCAAATTATAATTATAGCTTCCAAACTCATAAGTAGGAACCTCCCAGCAAGACCTGAAGATATTATATGCTTCTTCTGAAATAAAACTCATGCATTCAGACGGTAATTAATGCACAGGGAACGAGGGACTTACAATATGACGTGCAATGACACTTTTGTCTCATGTTGAGGATGCAAACGTAAGCTAAAACATTATGCTGCGACTACATTTTTGCAATTTTCCCAATCACTCCAAAAAGCTTCAATTCTGCCAAATCCACAAATTCCCTCTACTGCATAAAGTCTGAAAACAACCTATGGCTTTGGTTAAAAAAGGATTCAACACAATTTTGGGGCCAATTAAATGAAACGGTCTGTAAACAATGTCCTGATGAAAAACAATTAGCATCTAAACAGATCTGGAGACTGACATTGACACTGAAATGAGGTCATTGATGAAACTCTCTCACGCTGTGTTTCACTTTCTATTGATTTCTCCTTCTCTCCTGCAGTCGTGACCCAGCGGTAACTTCATTTAACCAGAAATCTCACGTGGAACAGAAGAAACCCATGATCCGTATCTATAAGCAGCCCACAGGGGCGCATCCATTCAGACGATTGATTTAAAAAAACACCACAATCGTTTTCTTCATCTTTAGAGAGAAACCACAGAGCAAACCAGAGACATATCTGTATCAGTTCTCCTTGAGAAGAATGGACTTCGTTCAGAACAGACCAGACTTGTCTAGTTTCCTTGAAGAGCCAGAGGGATAAAGACAATCCCTAGAGAGTCCTGTTCCGTTACCTTTACTCATTGCTCCGTCCCGCTGGGACACAGAGATACGAGTTCAGTGATGCTTTAGGTTTGCACTGATGTTTAACCCGTTCATGAAGCAGCAGAATCGAATTTGAGATTTAAAGAATGCTCACTTTAGTCCAAGATTTTCATTATTACTACCGGGTGAATTCAATAAAAATGGTTAAGAAATGTTAAAGTTAGGGTTATTATTATCAACTAAAACTGGGGGGGAAAATGTTACCTGTACTTGAAACAAAAGACACATTTACTGAAATAAAATAAATAAAAACGTTTTATTTTAGCTAGTTGCAAAGGCAACTTTAACTTGATGTTAAAATAACTAAAGCCAAAAAAGTAATCTACTAAATAAATAAAAACTATATAGACATTAAAAAATAATAATAATAAATTCCAAATTAACAAGAAAACTATAATAGTATATTAACGACAATAAAATAACACTTTCAAGTCATATTTTATCCTAACATTAAAAGAAAATTGTTATTTTGGTTTATTTAAAAATAATACAAGAATTCAATATATTCTGCATAAAGTGTAATAATAATAATGTTTTCTTAATACTGTGAAACAAAATAAGCACATTCCCAAATTCATATTGTATTACTTAAATGTAAAAAAAAACAATATCTAATCATTATATTGTATTTGAATCATAAAATATCATACATTTATATATGCACAATTATAAATGTAAATAAAATAATATTTTTCTGGATGCATTGAAGTAGTGAGAACTTGACGTATATGTATTTTATTCAAAATATTTATATTTGTTTATTAAATATTTCTTTGTGAGATTCACACACACTGTGTAACATTTAGCCAAAAATGTGACCTAATATAATAATATGCATTAGTCAGTGTGGTGACAAAACAATAATATTAGAGCACATTTTTTACACATTTCACAGTTGCACAGAGAACTTTATGCTTAAAGAATGGAAACACAAAGCAATTAAATGCAAGACTCGGTTCAGCTTGGAAAAATATTAAACGAGCAATACTTCGATGATTTAGATGTTTGAGTTTCTGTCATTTTCAAAATAAGCTTCATATATTTTTTAGGTTTATATACTGTTTCTATGACAGTTATTGAACACACAAACACACACAAATCCTGAATATTATTCAGAAATAGGGCTGTTAATTCAATTAGAACTATATAAAACATTTAATCACAATCAGAATGAAAATGCTAAGGTACAAGCAACACTGCTTTAATACAAAACAGAGATTTTTGCATCAGCCCCCAGCAATATATGAATATAAAATCCCACTAATAAAAATGTATCCGGATGAGCCAAACATAAAAGGAAAAGTCAACATGTGAAATCTGATTCTTACCTTAGCGAGTCCTCATCTGTGAAAAGACGATGTCTTCACTTAATCTGAATCAATGCTGTCAAACCAGACAGAGACCTCGCTCTACTTAAGCATCTCAATGAACAGAGAAACGTCTCCCATCATCAGCTTCCCTAACCACATGATCTCAGAGGAGGGCAGACCTCTGACGCTGCATTCGCTTTCAATCTGAGCTGACTGGCAAATAGACAGGTTTGAGGAGGACAAGAGAGGAACCATCATCCATCATGAGCTGCCGGGCACTCGTATGTGATATTACAGATATCATACGCTTATGCACTTCCATAACAAAAGTAAGCACAGAGTATCTGATCTAAACCTTGTAAAGCAGCATCTTAACTCAATAAATCTTCATTAGTGAGCCATTTGAAACACACTACTGTACATAACGGTGAGCCACACAAATAGTGAAAAAGCCTTGAATATCAGCTGATTTCAACAGAGCTGGATGTTAACACACGAAATGCAACACAAAAACTGCAGATCTGGTTTTAATGCACATGTGAAAGGCAAGCATCTTGTTTTTTAATTGCAGAAGATTAAATCCATCCAGTTTTTCATGCATGCTCTGAATATAAGGAAAATAGTGACCTGCTTTTTGATATGCCAATCACGTCTAAATCAAGTTGCGTACAATCAATTGTCTCAGTGCAATCAGTGCGTATAATCAGGAACTATTGCTCGTGGGCTGATTGAACAAAATTACATTAATAAACGATAATGGACACTTTTTAACTATTACTGCCCAATTCTATTCTATTGGTTGTTTATTGAATGAAGGCACACTTATATACCCGTGCACTCGTTCTGTACTTCAGTCCTGCATTATTTATTCATGTAATAATATACACTGCATTTATGAAATCGATTCATTATTCATGTCATCTCCAAGAAGGTAATTCCAGAAATGTAACAGCTGGACAGTGTTTGTGTTTCTCTGCAGCACTGCACTCGCTCTGGTTTGCGAGCAGGTTTACTCAGCAGTTGGCGACTCTGTGGACTGATTACATTATCAATCTGCAGTCTGACTGCGCTTTGGCAAACGCTGAAGACCTTTACAAGCCCTCGTTCACCTGAGAAACAGACCGCTGAGCTCCACCGCGTGACAAACACTACTGACCGACCGAAACCACACTCGCTGACCTGCTGCAGCATTAATTACTGAAATAAACGAACACCTTTATTAAGCAAGGATGCATTGAATTGTTCAATGGTGACGGTAAATATATTTAGAATGTTGTGCTGAAAATTCAGCGTTGATCACAACAATAAATCATATTTTACAATATATTATACTAGAAAAAAAGTTGTAGAAATATTTCACAAAATTACAGATTTAATTGCAATAAATTCTGTATTTGTGCAATGCTTGAAATCTGGTGATCTACCAAAACCATCTTATTAACACTTAGTTATATTATTATTAATAAACCTCTTTGCCTAATAGACTTCTTTGTTTAGTTGACACAGAGATTTCAGACTGATACAAGTTTCATATCTATTGAAAGAAAGAAAACCACATTCATCTTTATTATTTCACCAGTACAGCTTTACGATTTTAACTCTAATGCTGGTTTAAAATCTCATTCGAGATATAAAGCAGGTGATTTCGTAGATGCATTTTATAGTTTGTTATATTCTAATTTACACTGAATTGCAGGATACACTTATTGCAGTTCATCCAAATAGCAAAATTTGCTAAACCTTCACTACATCAAAGATTTCTTGAGTTTGTTTCTTCTTGGGAACAGATGCTCTGCAGTGAATGGGTGCCGTCAGAATGAGAGTCCAAACAGCTGATAAAAAGCTGGCATAATAGGCATAATAATGCTTCAGTGGAAAAAGTCCTCCTGTTGTCTTTCACATCAAAATCCAGCATCATTCTTTTTAATTGTAAACGGTGCTTGATCTGTGCACATTTTTCTCCTGATACAGACAAGACCACTTTTTCGCTGGAGAAAGCATTATTATGGATTATGGACTGAAGTTAACGTTTTAATGATGAATTTGTTTCAGCTTTTGTCTTCTCAAGATGTTCACTGATGGACTGGAGTGGTGTGGATTATTGTGATGTTTTTATCAGCTGTTTGGACTCTCAGTCTGACGGCACCCATTCACTGCAGAGCATCCATTGATGAGCAAGTGATGCAATGCTACATTTCTACAAATATGTACAGAAATGTAGAGAATTTCTTCTGAGAATTTCTGGTCCCTTAACTGTAGATTTTTTTAGTCTCTGTAAGTATGCCAGAGTTTTAGTGTCCTGTACAATAAAAGCCAAACAGTGGGAAATTAAAGTTTCATTTTGTAGTTGCAATGAAAGTGTCCCCACGCACATTTTTTTTTAGCATCACCCAGAGATTATTTCAAGAAACTCCAGTTTATGGAAGAACATATTGCTTTAATACGTATTAAAGATTCATTATGGATCTATTCAAGGCTCGTTATTAATTTTAGAGAAAAACAGATTGTCAAGAGTCCCATAATTACTTGTTTTTTTTTTCTCATCTGTCTGTTATCAGTGGGATCTAAAACTCTAGTAAGCAATACACACAGGGTTAATAACTATCTCCATAACCTTTTCCTAATGGCTGTGAGGCCCATCGGCTCCCAGGTGTGTCCTTATAGATCAGGCTGAGATTAGAGAGAGAGAGAGAAAGAGCGAGAGAGAGAGAGAGAGAGAGGGTTACACAGACTGATGAAGGGTTCACGAATGCGCAATGATGCTCGGCCAATCAGGACGCAGAGCTCAGGAAAGAGGCCATATTTCACAGCGCTGCTGACTCACGGGAAGAAACCGAGCCAAGAAAAGTAGACTGATGTCAGCAAATCTCTCTCGCTCTCCATTTCTCCGTCTGAGATCTCAATGCAGGACTTGCAGAAAAGAGAGTTCATTCAATTTCACTGATGAATTGGCCCATTTTTCTTTTCTAATGTCTTATGCATATTTTAAATGGACCTTCTGTCCAGACACAGCACTCGGATAAGAAATGAAAGAGTTTGCTTGGGGCAAAAATGTAAAAATAAATAAGTAAATGTCTGTCAAAAAGTAAAATAAAAGAAATAACAATAAAAGTGTTTTATAAAAATGTTATGACAATTAATTATATTATATTATGTAATGATAAAATTTACTTATGAACATTTTTAAAAAAAAAAAATAAATAAATAATAATAATAATAAATATATATATAAATTTTTATATGGTGACATTTGACACAAATGAACAGCATGATATGTGTTTTTAGCTCAGAAAAAAATGTGCTCTTATAAAGGTTAAAGTGCCCCTAAAATCAATTCCTAGGGCAAATATTGGATGTTATTAAAAAAGTGAATTACTGACACTGTACAGATTGCGTTCGCCCTGTCCATAAATCTCTTAAGAGAGTGAAAGGGATGCAGCAGACGGATGGAAGAGTGAGTGATGTGCAGAACGATGGAGAGAAGATATAAAGGGCAGACGAGGTGAGGGGGAACAGAGAGAATAAAATATGAGGAAGATAAAGAATGACATTACCATTCATCTCCACAGAGAGACCTTCTGGAGAAAAAACGGAAGACAGAAGTCGGACACTTTCCCATCCAGGATAATAGAAACTGATGGACACGGTAAGATAGAGAGAAAGAGAGACTGAATGATCCTGTACAAACACGGATCAAACCCAACTCAAATAAAATATAATTAAATTCACATTTCTCCTACTATGGTGTTGGGCCTAGTTATCACATACCAGGGATCATGGATGAGTTTACATATGTCAAAATACTTGAGGAGGTCATGTTGCCTTATGTTGAAGAGGACATGGCCTTGAAATGGTTGTTTCAACAAGAAAATGACCCCAAACACACTAGTAAACGAGCAAGGATCCCAGGAACACTGTACTTTGAGATTAATGGTTACAATGTATGTTTAACTCGGTTCCTGAGTTAAATATGCACATGTAAAACTATGTGCAGCTCAATTTGCTGAGGACAGCTTGCTGAGGACAACTTTCTCAATCTCAATCAGTTTAATGCCGGATTTGCACAAAGATTATTCTTGAAAGATGGAGCAGTTCCCTTTTGTCTGGACCACAACTGGTAAGTGTATTTTATTATTTAAGTTGGTGCGTTTAACAGTTTCTGTAACTTATTACACAAAGGGCAACGCTTTTTAGCTTTGTTAACTAGATGTTAGGGCTGTGCAAAAAAACAAATGCGGTTTTCATGTGCATCTCGTCAGTAAAAACGGTCCTGTGACTATAAATACATCTCCAGCACGTGCGTTCTAGCCAAATCACGTTATCAGGAGGTCAGCCTGCTCTCAGCTGCTGTCGAATCACAACACAGGAACCGCTGGCCCAATCAGAACTCGTTACGTATTTCTGAAGGAGAGGCTTCATAGAACAAGGAAGACATCAGCCCGTTTTTGTGACAGTGAAAACAGCGGTATACAGATAGGTGAATTGTGTGAAAAATACTGTTTTTTTACACGCGAAACATGAACACATGTTATATTGCACATTGTAAACACAATCAAAGCTTCAAAAAAGCGGGTAAAACGGGACCTTTAAGAATTGGCCAGCCCAATCCCCGGACCTTAATCCAATCGAGGACTTGTGGGGTGATATCAAAAAAGAAAAACTAATTGCCCAATTGCACAGCCTTAAGAGCTTGCATATGATGAATGCTGGGTCTTGTTTGTTTTCTGAGAATCTACTGAACCTACTGGTAACTTGATTTCCACTTAGCAATAAAAAATATACTAAAAACCTGGATTATTCTGCTTAGTCACATCGTACTGCTATTATTTTGAACAATTCAGTATATCAAGGCATTAGACAGAAACACAAATTGCATTTCCAAACATCGCTTCCACATAAGTGGATGATAGGGAAAAGTACAAAAGGCCTGTTGGGAGAGAGAAAGTCTCTAGTGTACTTGTATTATGTTTCAAAATTAATTCCCATTGTACTCTCTTTTTATATTATTACTTTGCATTATCCCTGTATTATATTTCCTTTACATTTAATTAACTTGATTTATGTAAATGCATATATATACATACATACATACATATAATACATAACAACTAAATGTGTATATACACTTTAAATGTAACAATAAATTACTTAATAGCACACGCACAAAAAAACATGCATTCCACTCCAAATAAATATAAAAATGAAATTATATTTTGAGTGAACAGGTAAACACTTCAAAAGGCATACAACAATGTGGGAGGGGGGCATTTACTTCATAGCAGTTTCTCAGACTGCTTTAAGATTATTTCAATGTTTTTTTTCCTAGAAAGAGGAAAAATAGCTTTTTGTCTGGAGCAAATCAATGAATGATCAGTAATGTTTTAATAAACTATGTTTAGCTTCAATAATCTTCCTGATGTCTATGTCAAACGTTGAATATGACGTCTGTGGAGATCACACTGGGAACCCAGACACAAACACACATCATCTGAGAGCAGTGAACCACATGACTTGTAGTTCTTCTCTTTACAAGTACTTTATAAACACAGAATGACATGATGGACTTTGGGTTCAGGCAGAAGCAGAAGCAGAGGACTCGGTTTTGAGGGATCGCTCTGATGTGTGTGTGTGTGTGTGTGTGTGTGTGTGTGTGACCCCTGAGCTCTGGTTTGTGACGGGGAGCTCAGCTGAAGGCCGTGTTTGACAATGCAGCTGAAATTCTGTCTTTTCTCTCCCTGTCACGAGCTGTCAGACCCTGAGAGCATCAGCGCACCTCTGAATCTCTGCTCTAGCGGACTGAAAACTCACCAGAGATCTGTGTGTGTGAGCTCACCTCATGACTAGGATACTGAAGTTTGAACAGAGAGAAAGTTGAGAATGCAAAAATAAAAAAGCATTTAATTCCAAAGTCAAGAAATAAACACATTTTTAGGACCATTAAGATAGTTTTATATTATTTTCTATTTCAACTATTGGATTACAGTACAAGGTTAATTTTAGTTATCTAAAATTAAAATGAGAAAATAAACTTTCATTACTTATAAACGTAAAATAATTGTTAACTAATATATAATAAAATAGAAATATATATATTTTAAAAACTTGTTTTAATTTCTAATTTTTCAGTATAGTTTAACTTTAACCAAAATAATAAAATTAATATATTAAAAAATAAATAAGAATTATATATGCATCCCCTATACCACAAAACCAGTCTTAAGGATCAATTTTTCGGAAGTGAGATTTATACATCATCTGAAAGCTGAATAAATAATCTTTCCATTAAATATGATCGGACAATATTTGGTTGAGATACAGCTATTTGAAAATCTGAAATCTGAAAGAGCAAAAAAATCTAAATACTGAGAAAATCACCTTTAAAATTGTCCAAATGAATTCTTAGCAATGCATATTACTAATCAAATATTACATTTTGATGTATTTATGGTACAAAATATCTTCATGGAACATGATCTTTACTTAATATCCTAATCATTTTTGGCATAAAAGAAAAATCTATAACTTTGACCAAATATACCCCAGAGACTTAAGACTGTTTTCTGCTCCAGGGTCACAAATGACTAAATTCAAAGTGGAAACAGAAAATGTAGAAAAAAATAAACTAATTCAAATAATTTATTATATAAAAAATATTACATAGTCTATTTATTGCATTGTAATTGATTGGTTTATTAATTATAATTTTTAGATTTTGGGGTGAATCCTGGCTTGGATATGTTACCATCTCAGACATATGCATTTACTTTTACATTTCTATAGATTTTCACCCAACAGCTCATTTCCATGTATCATGTTCTGTCCTAAATTGAAAAACACACACACAAATGTCATGGATTTATATTCATTTCTTCTTTCTAAACACACAGCAGTGACTTTGTCTGTCTTTCTGACACAAATACAGTTCAGCCGCAATATGAGGTCCTAACCTTGATAGAGAAAGAGAAAGAGAAAGAGAGAGAGACAGAGAGAGAGAAAGAGAGAGATAGATAGAGAGAGCAGGCTGTGTCTTGGGCTTTGTCTCTGGAGAAAGCAGCATCTCTCTGCTCTTTATCCCTCACCTGCACTTCCTCTGTCTGACACTGCCTTTGGTCCTATAATAACACATTTTCTATTCTCCATTTTTTTTGCTGGATTGCACGTTGTCGTTCTCCTCTTCCTCTCTCTCTCCCTCTCTTTACCTGTCGGCACACCTCACTGAGTTTCCCATTACAGAGCAAAAGTAGATGAAAGATCTGTGGTTGGAACAGCTGACTCTTCCCATCTTTACACTCCACCGGACTGTGAGACATGTCTCCATCACAATCACAAACGCTGCTACCTCACTGTCCTGCGGTCGGTCGGTTATTCTGACATTTCAGGTACGTGCCGGTTTATATCTGCTCTGCAGGTGATCGTGCTCAAACTCCGGAGGTGGAAGTTTGGGATATGATGCATGAATTGCAGCTGGAATGATGGAATAATAAATAATTCATTAATCTTTAAGGCTACATGGTGCCTTCAGTGGAGTGTTAATTTTAAAAATATTTTGTTACATTGTTGCATTACACTAATGAAAGTGACTTCCATTGTTACTTTTTGAAATACCAAAATAATAATAATAAAAATAATAATAATACCAATATTATTTACCAATAAATAAAAAAAAAAAAATCTGTAATACTAAGAAATACTATTATAATTTAAAATAATAATTTTCTTTTTGAATATACTGTATTTTAAAAAGTAGTTTCTGTTAGTCAAATCTGTATTTTCAGCATCATTCCTCCAGTCTTCAGTGTCACATGATCTTCAG
The DNA here is from genome assembly GCF_003368295.1 of Carassius auratus. Taxonomy (NCBI): domain Eukaryota; kingdom Metazoa; phylum Chordata; class Actinopteri; order Cypriniformes; family Cyprinidae; genus Carassius; species Carassius auratus. Next base: position 15,836,613 of record NC_039282.1, on the reverse strand, counting down.
AAATCATTCTGATATCATGATTTGATGCATGAGAAACATTTCTGATTATTAACAATTTGATGCAAATGTTGTGCTGCTTAGTTTTTTTGTGAAAATGTGATAATTTTCTCAGGATCTAATCTAATTAATATTGACTTAATATTAACCTGTCAATTTTGATCAAGTGAATGCTTCCTTGTTAAAAATGAAAAATATAATTAAAAATATGTATTCCAAGAATGGTATAGTGTATAGTAAAATATTGTTAAAGTAACATATAAAGTAGTTTTATTCAAAACAATCACCTTTTTGTAAATTCTCACTGCAACAACTAAACTGTAGAACTTTCCTAAATAAATAATTACTTAATTAAACAGATACATATAAATTACAGTACATTATATTAAATTATAGTTACATTAAATTGAACAATACATAAACAATGGATTGTTAGGTTTATTTATTGTTGTATAAAACTTTAATTTGAAACGTCATTATTCAAATCATGAGAAAAAACATGCAATTCTAGAGCATTTGTGCTGAGCTAAAAGATTCAGATTCATCCTCCCAAGAGAGCTAGAGAGAGAGAGAGAAACAGCATGAAGCTCAAGCATGAGGTTCTCTCAAGACAAACTCATGGTGAGCGAACGTTTCCACATCACAGTCAGTCTGACTGGAGCGACCAAGGCTAATGGATCCATGACTGTGTACTTTCTTACTTTCTCCTCCCCTCCTTTTCCTTTTCTACATTTAACTCACTCCATCACACAAAAATAGATAGGAGAGAGAGAGCGATAGAGAGGAGAGACAGGTCACGCTCTTTGACTGTTGTCAGTCTGATGGACTGTAAAGAGTTAAACGTGCCGAGAGCTTCACAACACAACAGAAGCGCCGCACGCATTACTCTCGGCGAGGAGAGAACAAAACAAGAGAGAAAACATGCGAGGCATGCTGTTTGAGCACGTGTCCAGGTCCTGCTCTGTCATATAGTGACCATAGGAAAGCCTCCAGCCTTTATTTAATGTGAGAGTGAGAATGAGAGAGAGCAATCATCACACTGTCCAACCTCGAGATGACCCCTGCAGCGTGTGCTTTATATCCTGAAGAGACTTCCCTTTGACTTCTATTGATTTTTATTGAGTTTTATTTGCTGTATCCTAAGATATATTTTATATGAAAAGATGCAAACCAATCGTCATGATGTCAAGTGCACCATATGGTTTGTTATAAAGTTCCCAGTGTGTTGATTATTATGGATGATACAAAAATTTAAATCCAAAATAATCATTTCATTTATGATATGACAGAACCTACGCACTGAATAAAACATGCAATGCAGTTACCCATTTAACTTAAGTTTTATTTTATTTTTAAATAGCATCCTACAGTAGTTTAACATACTGTTTATTTTTTTTATGCATATATATTTGTTTTTATTTACAGGGCATGGATGGATAGGTAGAACGGCAGACATTATGACAAGGATGGATGGATGGAATGATTTGATGGATAGATAAAACTAATGGATGGATGGAACGACAGACACTTGACAGAACAATAAATAGGATGATGCATGGAGTGCTGGACAGACAGATAGACGGATGGATGGACAGAATGACAGACAGATAGATAGACTGACAGATGAATGGATGGATTGATAGAACAATACATGAATGGATAGACCGAAAGAACGGCAGAAAGATAGATATAACATTGATAGGTGTTTCAAACTGTGTAGTCAAATCCATCTCAGCCAAGCCTCTGGTACAAATGTGAGAGAGAGGAAAAGCACAGATAAAAATGTAATTAGGCTAATATCGGACTAGTTTTGAATAGCAATTGTAAAAAAAAAATTTTTCTTGTGACTCAGTGGTAGAGCATTGCATTAGCAGCGCAAAAGGTTGTGGGTTCGATTCCCAGGGAACACATGTACAGGTAAAAAAGTATATCCTGAATGCACTTTATGTTGCTTAGGATAGAAGTGTCTAGTAAATGCAACCGGGATGGTTTTGACTCGCAGACCTGGCAACCCTGATTTCAGGGAAGTCGTGGCCTAGTGGTTAGAGACTTTGACTCCTAACCCTAGGGTTGTGGGTTTGAGCCTCGGGCCGGCAATACCATGACTCCCTGGGTGCTTCAGTATAAATGGCTGCCCACTGCTCCGTGTGTGTGTTCATGGTGTGTGTGTGTGTGTTCACTGCTGGGTTAAATACAGATCACCTATTCTGAGTATGGGTCATTATACTTGGCTGAATGTCACGTCACTTTCAAATAGTTTGTTCTGTGGTTGCTTATTGGCCTAATTCAGAAGAGTCCATGCCCAGCTCTAAATATGGCCCACTAACCATTTCCTGCTAATCTACTGGCCTTTCTTTCCCTTAAATCGAATCACTTATAACAGCACAGCTCTCACAGAACAACGGCAGCAAACCCTCATCCATACACAAACACACAAAACGCAATACTAATTTCACTTTACTGGAATCTAAACCAACTGGTGTTAAAATGCAGTAATCTTGCATCCTGTGGGAGTCCAGCCCAAATCTAAATCACTAACCTCAAAAGATCCTTTCTGGCATCCTCTGGCCCGAAGCAGCATCCGTTCTGTCAAAGTTAAACATCAGCAAGTTTTGTTCACGATCTGGAAAGACTCAGCTTTCTACTCCTGGCCTCTAATTTTGCAGGTCACTGCTCTGGATTATTAGTCTTCCGGATGCTTCCATCTTCCCTGAACCAGCAAATCTCTTGAGTTTGGTTAAGAGATGCGAGGAGTTGGAAGGGGACACAGTGATCTCAGAAGAAGAGAGAGAGGAGCCCCCGTCATGACGACAGATGAATCTGCCCACTGCAAGACACCTGCTCCCACAGAGACGGGCTGGTGGCCAAAGAGAGCGAGTGGGTGGGCACAGCGGGGTCCTGGCTGACTGTACACATGCATATGTATGAGTGTGTGTAGTGCTTTCCGTCTCAGCAGGATGTGAGTCTCTTCCTGTTCTTCATTCTGGTGTTGCACAAAATGACCAAGCACTACCAGGTAATAAGGTAAAGGGACGGACGGGATATTGTGGTACAGTATAGGAGCAGAGATTTCACAGGTGTCTCTATGCTTCTTTTCAGCTCTACATGATCATATATTCTGAGGCAGCTGTATTCTGACAATTTAATGTTCATAAATATCTAAAGAGTTTAAAACGGGCAGAGAAAACATGGTGGAAGGATTCAAAAATAGATTGAAATTCAATTTCAAGAGCACTCCTAGAATGGAAAAAAAAATAAATTGTGCAAAGTTGTAAATAAAAGTACATCTTACTAGAAAATACTGTTTCGTTCTATTAATTTAAAAATTCAATAAAAATTCAATGTTACTCGTCATTTATTTGTAATAATTTGTTAATTTTGGCAAAAAAATTAGAAAATTTTTCAAAGTAAGTCTTACACCATTTTAGTGTACTATTTATATTTTTTGCATTAATGTAATTAATACACAAAACTAAATTATAAATTAATTATATAGAATGACAGAGCGATAGAATGATAGACAGTGTTAGAACCATAGATAGATAGATAGATAGATAGATAGATAGATAGATAGATAGATAGATAGATAGATAGATAGATAGATAGATAGATAGATAGATAGATACTTTCCTATAATGTTATAATTATTAAAACAATTATTTGTACGTTCATTAGGGAAATAAATATGAGGAGCGTCAGCACAGTGGAGTTTGAAATTTTACATTAAAGCATTCGCTTTGCTTTCATTCAGCAGGAATTGCCTTGAGGCATGTTATGTTGTCGACACACACACACACACACACACACTCAGAGCGTGCAGAAGAGGAATTCCTCTGTGTGTGTGTGCGTTTGTGTGAACACTGCAGCAGTTACTGACTTAAACTCTCACTCACGTCTCAATGCTGAACGCACACTCAGAGCGGTTACTAGCAGCCAGCCATTACAGTCCCACAGTCCTGGGACAATTTTATTTTCAATAGTGCAGTCAAGCAGGAAAGCAAGAGAATGAAGAAATCAGAGGAGAGGACAGACTGCTCCATTCTCCAAATGAGGATGACTGATGAATGAACATGATAAGAATGTCAAACAGCTCAAGCGCACACATGCTCTGCCTCCATGTCTGAGCATCACCTCTTCAGGGACCTCAAACACTGATGTAGGCTACATGAGGGACATACAGGAGAAGCTCTTGGCCTGCCCTCCAACTTCTACTAACATACTGTGTGTTTATGCTTGCATGTTTTCTAAAGCATTAGAGTGATTGCATAATGACTCTAGAGATGCCTCAAGATTTCCCTCCATGCCTCGTGACTCTGTCATATTAATCTAGAAATCAAGAGGCAAGCAGGTGCATATGCATGACAAGCTGTAGATTAATTAGAAGAATTTGTTGCTATGTTTTGAATATTATAACAAATAATGAAAGTATAATGGTTTTCACCCCTTTTCACTAATTGATGCATATGGCTTGAGGGCAATTTCTAGCTGGTGAAAATGAAATGGGCTTAATGTATATTTTCTATAAAAAATCACCATTAATGATTACAATTTCCCATTAAACTTGTATTAAACGTTCCCATTAAAGGTTTGCCACAGTTTTAGGAAGCCTTACTGCAATATGCATACAATTCCTAAATTATTAAATATGGCAAACAGTAGGGTGAATTCAGGTAAATTGGGATGTTCCAACAATCCCGTTATGTCCCATTATATTAATAATGAACTAGATTAAGGTCTATCAACTTGGATTTTCCCTTTTTGGAATCCGTCTGTCTGTCTGTCCCCAGATAGCACAGACATCTGACAGAAGTCTTTAAGATGTTTTAATAACATCGTAATAATCAACATCTTAAAATAATCTATTACTGTATTGCAGATGAGCAAACACGTCTGTGTTGTATATGCAGACGTCAAATAGACATGTACATGTGCTATCAGGGACGTAATTCAGACTGTCAACAATTGTACACAAAATTAAAAAAAATATATAATTTACAAGATGATATATGAATGGCACTTTCAAAAAAAAAATAAAAAAAAATAAAAAAAAATAAACAGCTGTGTCATTCCACTGCTTCAAACTTTTTAGAATTGCATACTGAATTTTATTTCACATTTTTAATGGCACTGCAATTTCGCTGACCTCGCCCTCTCGACATATCAGCCAACCTGATGTCAGCAAAAACGATGATGAACAGTTAAGATGACAAACAGCGTTTGTCAATGGCTGGCAGCTCCCTGACTCTCTCAGCTGTTTAGAGCCCTGTTCTGTCACAGAGTCAGGTGTGACTTCTCATAATGCAGAATACATTTATGTCAGGTAATGGTGCCATTTAATGCATGGTGTTAATACAAAAAGGATGCATATAGTAGGCTAGTATTCCACACTGAACTAACGATGAATGCTCGTTTTAAATGAAAGGGGAGGAGAAGGAAACCCCCATCTGCAGAAAAACCGAGCAAACCACGCCTGCATGGAGCATCCCGTCAGGTCCCGAGCAATAAAGCCCCCTTTATCACATTAGTGACATTATAACACAATTGTGATATGAGGTCACACAGTAAGAGTGCCGTTTATGTAACCAAGCATTTACAGCCATCAAAATACGTTATAACGGGCTTTGTGATGGATTGAAGAAACTAAAGATGACATCAACCCCTGTGCGCACTGCTTTCATTAAAGGGAACACACTGATAAAAAAAACACAAACATGTGGCCACAGACAACAAAGGGAAGCCCACATAAGCATATATATGCAAGCCACAACTAAACAATAACTAGGCTATAACAGTTCTGCAGCAGCCATATGGTTATATACATGCACACACATACAGTATATATCCTAAAATCCTGTATAAACGCAGGGTACATCCCTACATCATGACCAAACGCAACGCAACTGTGAGAATCTGCACACAAACATGCATAACAACACTTTAAGAAAAATAACAATCATTGTGCATGTTAAGGACCACTGAAAAACATGTTCTGACATTTAAAAGCAAAATAAGTTGAAGGCTTCATGTTATTCCAGTTTGCACCTGCTGTTTGACTCGTGCTCGTTCACTTTTCAATCTCAAACAGAAAAAAGCATCATACTGAGAGCTGAAGCATGAAAATGCATCTCAGATAAAGCCGCGTTTCACGTTTTGCGTGATCAAACAGTTTGATTTGTTGTCATACCTTGAATCCTAGTTTGCTGTGTTGCTCAAGACAGGCGTGGCGGTGACGCGCATGTTGCTGATGGTTAATTCACTGAAAAACTGCTCCGCTTGTGCTGATCTGCGTTTCTCTCTCACAGAGGTTTTAGTCTGTAGTATATCACTCTCTCGTGCAGTGGCAATACTCTCGAGCGCTCACTCCACGCAGCCTCGCGCGTCCTGGGTGGGGAGGGTGATACGCGAACGCGCATGCAACTAAACACGAGAGCGCGCATTGTTTCATCTAAAAGTTGACAGACATGAAGGAAAATTATGAACTCAACTGACATGCATACTGGCAAAGTTTACAATCTATCCATCCATGCATATCTCCATCTATCTATATGGCTGTCTATTTAATCCTCAAGCTCTAAAACTGAAATGTAATATTATGAAATCTTATGATATTAGAGATAATTTTCTTAACTGTATATTCAATAATGGAAATAAAAAAGAAATTCTGATGCTTTCTCGATTCTCGGATTCTGAACAACTTTTACTGAAATAGCTAAAAGCCGTACACTTGGTATAAATGACAACTAGATAAAGAAAATGGTATTTTATTTCACAGTTGCTACTGTACAGTCACTTATACAGTTGCATATGTAATTAATGTTCAAAACCTGAATGCATTTCATTCTCATGTTGGACACAGGAGCTAATATTTTAAAGAAATGCATTATACAGTGTAAGTGTGGTCCGGTGTTCTTCAAAATATCTTATTCTGTGTTCTGCAGAAGAAAGAAAAGTCACATGGCATGAGGGGGAGTAATCGGTCATTTTCATTTCGGGGTATTCTTTTAAGTTGCTCTTATTGAAATGAAATTGAAAAAGCACGTACAACTAATGTTTAATCATTTACCACAGGCTTTCATTTTCATTTCACATTCTGCAAAATCCTGATAAATTATTTGATAGATCAATAACGCCCTCTGCTGGTTATAATGAGAACTTGTGATGGACAAAAACATGTATTTCATGAATAGTTTATTTATTTATTTATTTTCAAAATGGTCTCTATTTTGTTAAAATGGAAACTATAATCTTGGAAACGGATCGTTTCAGTGATAGAAGAGATAGTGACAGTCAACAGTGACAGTTCTCAAATCAAGTCTGCTTTATTGTCAATAATTCCCCATCTACAGTACAATCATATTGTCTTTACAAAACCAATAAGTAGCTAATTTGTTCAGAAACATTATTCCATTTTATTTTATATTATTTTGTATTTTATACAGTCAATAACTTATAAAACTCTCTAAAATGCACAGCATCAGACATTATGAATTGTCTCAAATCTCTATATCATGTCATTTTTTATATTGTTGAAACATTTTTGAAGTGCCATTTTCATGTCTACTTTTAAGACGCACAGGTGGTCACCTAAACTAAAAAAACATTATTACGACTGTGGAGACTCTTTTCTTCAGATGTTTTTCTTCCGAGAATCTTAAAAAAAATACTAAAATGAGGAAACGAGAAAACGCAACAACAGTAGGGATTTGATAAGATCACTGTCAAACCACACGGACTTACAGCCAATCAGATACGTGTTCTGGGGACGTTGCTAATTAATATTCATAAGCCAGGTATCCGCTGTTTGTTCTGTTCACAGTTAGCCACATGTACAATAATAGAGCCAGATTGCTAACGTACATTGTTATCCCCATCGGTTTGTATTTATGAGAAGCGTCAATATCGCTTTAGTCTCATCCAAAACATCACATACATGCTGACATGAAAAAAGCCCTCTGGCACTAAAATGGTTTCTTCCAGCAAAGTGAAAGTAACAGTTAAAGGAGGCATATTTCCCTCAAAATAACTGCGTCACATTATCCTAGCACAAAAAGTGAGTATAAAAGGTCATTTTTGATACGCATATGCTTGCGTGCTGTTTATATTTGGCAAATAAACACATTTTACAAAACGTTGTAAGCTTCTCAGATAAAATCGACGCGAGAGCAGCTGTGCGTTAATGTAACGTTAGGAGTGCGTTACAACGTCGCGAGGATATACGGTTACGCGCCTTAATATTATCACTAAAACTACTAACTACGATTTTTTTTCTCATTTTTGTACTGCATCGTTTAGACTATTATTATCGTTCTATCACCTTTTAAGTTTTTGTTGTTGTTGTTGTTATTTTGATTTTCGATCGAATGTTGCTGACGCCATCTATCCTGCAGTATAACCTCACCCAACCTCGATGCTAATTAAATAATCATCGTGAAAAAATTAAAATAAAAAAGGAATCCTTTAAAGTAAATAAAACAATAATATGAAAAATACAACAATATTTATAACTAAAACACTAGAATATAACTCCTCTATAAAAAAAAAAAAAAAAAAAAAAAAAAAAAAAAAAAACAAGAATAGGCATACACTACACAGCATTCAAATTTAGAAAGAATAACCGAGAGCACCAGTGTTCCCTTTGTAAAAAAAAAAAAATGTGGGTGTGACCTAATTCTTTGCCTAGTTGACAAAGTCAACGAAAGCAAAGTGGATCATACCAAGTTAACCCTAGTGGTAGGGGAGCAAGATTATAGGAGTCAAAACCAGGAAATGGTAGAAACTACTTGTGAGCCTCTTTGTTCAGACCAGCTCCAATCATAGGTGAACTTGACTTGTTCAAGAACAAAATTAATAGCCTTAACCCTTGCTTTCTGTCTTTGGTGTTTACTCAAATTACATAAATTGGTGTGTTCTGACTAAATTCATTTTACTCAATAAAAACATTTATAAATACATTCAGGTTCAACTTTACATGTAGCTAAATTTCTAGTTTATTTACTGTGATAGTGTTTAATGTGTCTGAATCAGCATTTCTGTTATTTCCAGTCATTCAGTAGAGGAGATAATAAGACGGACCAGTACAGCTCTGTGTGGAAAGAATGAGTCAAGTTCAAAAAAACAAAGATGGAGATTTTTCTCCGGGATGCAGGTACTCTCATTAAAGACAACATGAAATAAAAACTGACCACTTTTACTTTGTTGATACACTACAGGAACAACTTTGCAGTAGATGTCACCAAGTTCTCTTGTTTGCTGTATTACAGTTCACTCCAGCAGAAGAGCTCAAATTCAGCAGAGCCCAGCTGTGTGTCCATGAAGAGTGACTGGTCTATAGATCCTCCTCCAGAAATTAAGGGTGGAGACAGGCATAGTGTCAGGTACACAATTACTCACGGTATTGACCTCTTATGGTCTCTCAGAACTTTTTTAATGTTTTTATAACATGGCAGCAACAGTAATATGTAAAAACCACCAATATTTAATAATTTGTGGAATTTTGGAAAAATGAAAGTTTTATGAAATTAGTCACAATAATTAATAAATAAACCTGTAGGGGGTGGGTAATATGCATAATTTCTTAATGTTCCAAATAGTGGTTGACCGATATGTGTGTATTTTTTACAGTCGATGCCGATATCCTTGAAAGCATGGGGCCGATAGCCAATATAAAGCTGATATGATTTTTTATTATTATTATTATTAATATTTAAGAAATGTTTAATAATTTGACAATGGGTTAAAAAAAATGTGTAAAATAAACATACTTTAGTTGACAAGGTATTCTTCACAAATAAATAAATATTTAATAAAAATATAATAAAAAGAAGTAAACACTGTAATCAGCAAGGCACTCAGTATTCTGGGAAGTTTGTTTACACTGGGAATAATATTTTTCAAATAAAACCAGGGTAACCCTCATTTAAAAAAAAAAAGTACACAGTGAAAATGACACGAATATGACAGTGGGCAAATGCATGAAGCGCAGCATAATTAAAAAAAAACGAGTTTAAAGTTTAAAGCATTCAATTCACATGGACTGACCAACACACAGAGAACATTTGATCATGCTGGATACATATACACACTTCACAAGATCTCACAGCTGGATGCAAAGTTTGCAAGGTTTTGTGAAATTAAATGTTCATTAGTCATTCAAAGATTTGTTTAAATTATATTAATGCATATATTTGCTTAATGCTGATGGCAAACGAGAAAGTATTATAATGTTTGCCTTTCTTTTACTAATAGGCCTAATATAAAAGCAATCGTTATAATACTTTCTGTATACATTAATTCCTTTGTGTAACCATTCTATCTGATTATTAAACAGACTTCTATCCATATTAGACAGAACTGTTAACTACAGCGACGAACAAGGGAGAGTGTGAGCACTGTGTGCACTCAGGTGCTGCCGCTTTCAAACGCCAACAGAATAAAAGTCCCACCTCTAACACATCAGCCAAGCAGGAAAACTTATTGGCCGTTGCCGATATTTAGAAAATGACAAATATCGGCTATCGCCTAGGCCGATATATGTCGGTCGGTCACTAATTCACATCACAAAGGCTGCATCTACGGTAACTTTAAGAATTAAATGTTACCTCTGTTCTGTTACAGTTCAGTCAAGCAGAAGAGTTCAGATTCAGCAGAACCCAGCTGTGTGTCCATGAAGAGTGACTGGTCTATAGATCCTCCTCCAGAAATGAAGGCTAGAGACAGGCATAGTGTCAGGTACACAATTACTCATGGTATTGACCTCTTGTGGTCCCTCCCAGTTTCTTAAAGTTTTGGAAACTTGGCAGCAACAGTAATATGAAAAAACACCACCACTATTTAATAAATTGTGGAATTTGGTAAAAATGTAAGTATTATGAAATTAGTCACAATAATTAATAAATAAACTTGCAGGAGGTGGGTAATATGCATAATTTCATAATGTTTCTGGTCGACCGATATTTGTCTTTTGTCAGCCGATATCTTGGAAAGCAGAGGGGCCAATAGCTGATAAAAAGCCGATATGATTTTTTACAATTATTATTATTTATTAATTATTAATACAATCTGTTGCGTTGGCTCTTGCGGGAGCAGGTTTCTAATCCACTGAATGCACTCGTCTCGAAAGTAGATGTGCTACATCCTTTTTACAATCTCTAGATTATAAAACACTGCATTCTGTCAGCAATTCAACGTGGCGGTAACGTATAGAGGCCTCGGTTTGTAACTATACTCTAATTACTATTTTGAAAATTATAACGCGTTAGATTACTCCGTTCCTAAAAAAGTAATCAAATTACAGTAACGCGCTACTAAGTAATGTGTTACTGCCCAACTCTGGTCATTCAAAGATTTGTTTAAATTATATATAAATGTGTATTTGCTTGTTGCTGAAAAGTCCCACCTCAAACACATCGGCCCAGCAGAAAAACTTGGTTGATACCAAAATGTGAAAAATGTACAAATATCGGTTTCACCTAGGCCGATATATTGGTCGACCACTAATTCACATCATAAAGGCTGCATCTACAGTAACTTTAAGAATTAAATGTAACCTCTGTTCTGTTACAGTTCAGTCAAGCAGAAGAGCTCAGATTCAGCAGAGCCCAGCTGTGTGTCCATGAAGAGTGACTGGTCTATAGATCCTCCTCCAGAAATGAAGGATGGAGACAGAAGTCAACGTGTAGATGATGATCACTCATGGTATTGACCTCTTATGGTGCATGATTTTATAAAATGACAGCAACAGCAATGGAACCCCCCCCCACTAATACTCAGTAATAATTAGTTACATTTATTAATAATAATAAGTACAATAAATAAAAAAAATCAAGTCAATCTAGTTCATTATCCTCAATGTTTAAGCGGTTGGGCCAATACAAGGAGTAGCATTTTGTCACCATTCGAAACTATCCATTTTAAATATTTCTAATACAATAACTCACAGCAACTGAACTGTTTACAGAATTATTCAGTAAGTATAACATTTCATAGTCGAAGTATCTGATTGTTTAATTAATGCTGTTTTAAGGCAAATCATGCGACCCAGACCAGCAGCAATAGAACCACCCTGTAAGAAAATGAAATATGATGAGTCTGTGAATCAACCACAGGACTTTAATGAAAGCTTGTGTCCTGTTGACAGGTAAAATACAAGGTTTTGATGCTGCCAAGATTCATTATGTAGTTCATAATCAATGACATGATCAATTATTTTAAGGATCTGCTTCATTAGACTTCTACTGTTTTTACTCATATAATAATGTATTATTTTAATTTTTCAGACATGAAGTCCTCAACAGATTTAGATCAAATCTGAAGAGGAAGTTTGAGTGTCTGTATGAAGGAACAGCGATGCAGGGAAACCCAACACTCCTGAATGAGATCTACACAGAGCTGTACATCACAGAGAGTGAGAGTGGAGAGATCAGTAATGAACACGAGGTGAGACAGATTGAGACACAATCCAGGAGAGCAGCAACAGAGGACACACCGATCAAATGTAGTGACATCTTTAGAGCTTTACCTGGACAAGACAAACCCATCAGAACTGTGCTGACAAAGGGAGTCGCTGGCATTGGAAAAACAGTCTCTGTGCAGAAGTTCATCCTGGACTGGGCTGAAGGGAAAGAGAATCAGGACGTCCAGCTCATATTTCCTCTTCCTTTCAGAGAGCTCAATCTGATGAAAGACAAAACACTCAGTCTTTCAGATCTTCTTCACGTCTTTTTCCCTGAAATAAAAGAAATGGAAATATCCAGTGATGAATATAAAGTGTTGTTCATCTTTGATGGTCTGGATGAGTGTCGTCTGTCTCTGGATTTTCAGAGCGATGTGAGGTTGTGTGATGTAAGTGAATCAGTCTCAGTGGATGTGCTCCTGACGAACCTCATTGTGGGGAATCTGCTTCCCTCTGCTCTCATCTGGATCACCTCCAGACCAGCAGCAGCTGATCTCGTCCCGTCTGAGTGTGTCCATCGAGTGACAGAGGTACGAGGCTTCAATGACCCACAGAAGGAGGAATACTTCAGGAAGAGAATCAGTGATCAGAGTCTGGCCGAGAGGATCATCTCACACCTGAAGTCATCAAGGAGCCTCTTCATCATGTGCCACATCCCAGTGTTCTGCTGGATCTCAGCCGCTGTTCTGGAGAAGATGTTGAGTCGAGCAGAGAGTGGAGAGATTCCCAAGACTCTCACTCAGATGTACACACACTTCCTGCTCCTTCAGACCAACATCAAACATGAGAAGGACTATGAGAAGAAGGTGACAGATGAAGATATAATCCTCAAACTGGGGAAACTGGCTTTTCAGCAGCTTGTGAAAGGCAACCTGATCTTCTATGAGGAAGACCTGAGAGAGTGTGGCATTGATGTGACAGAAGCATCAGTGTACTCAGGATTGTGCACTCAGATCTTCAGAGAGGAGTTTGGCTTGTATCAGGGGAAAGTCTTCTGTTTTGTTCATCTGAGCATTCAGGAACATCTAGCAGCTCTATATGTGCACCTCTCCTCTAATAACCACAATATAAATGTGTTTGACCAAATCAACAAACAGAGTTTGCAGTCTAATGTTAAGGACAGGTTTCAGCTCAGTTCATCAGAACATGTTTCATTATCTGCTCTGCATCAGAGAGCTGTGGATGAGGCTCTACAGAGTAAAAATGGACATCTGGATATTTTCCTGCGGTTTCTTCTGGGTCTGTCACTGAAGACTAATCAGAGTATTCTACAAGAATTAATAAAACAGACAATAAGCAGCTCTGACAGCAATGAGGAAACAATTGAGTACATTAAGGAGAAGATAAAGATCACATGCTCTCCAGAGAAATCCATCAATCTGTTCCACTGTCTGAATGAACTGGGTGATATTTTACTAGTTGAGGAAATACAACAATATCTGAGATCTGGAACAATAGCTGAAGTCAAACTCTCTTCATCTCAGTGGTCAGCTTTACTGTTTGTATTGTTGACGTCAGAGCAAGTACTGGATGTGTTTGAGCTAAATAAATTTATTGGAAATAAAAATACTTCAAATAAAATTCTTCAGAAGTTGCTTCCTGTGATTAAAGAATCCAGATATGCACAGTAAGTGGCACAGATGATCACTACACAATTACAACATTTTACAGACAGAGCTGGAGTGATCTATGAATTTCTGTTAGTAATGATCCTGTTTGAGAAGCGCATAGTGGCATAATCTATAACCTCTAATATTGTATTGTTTTTTTTACTGTTAATATTACTGTTGTTCTGTAAAATAAAATGTTTTAATCACAGCAAGATACATGTTTAAGTGCTATCTTCTTTTTAACTGGTACATTATTTATTTAAGTTTTCAATTTCTCTACAGTTTGGATGACTGTAATATCACAGGAGAAGGTTGTGCTGCTCTGGCTTCAGCTCTGAGATCAAACCCCTCACACCTGAGAGAATTGGATCTGTCTGAGAATAAACTACACAATTTGGGAATCAAACATCTATCTGAAGGACTTAAGGATTCTCACTGTAAACTGCAGAAACTTAAGTAAGATCGTTTCTTCAATGTGTTCATGCCTCTGTGAGATATGGCTTTCACATACAAAAACTATGAAATTGTATTTATTACTTATTTTATTATTTGTAAAAAATAAAAAAAAACACTAAAGCGTTTGTTATAGTCAGAACTTCATCATTTGATGTAGATCTGTAGTTAGTTTTATGTTGTGACATTAACTAACCAAAATCCAACGTCGAGCCAACGTCTCAAGCCAACGTCACACTGACATCAAATACTGATATTAAGTCGTCAGGTATGGCAACCTAAATCCAACGTTTTCTAGACGTCATAATGGCAACGTCCAAATAATCTCAAATTATAACATAATTTGATGTTAATCTGTAGTTAGTTTTAGGTTGTGGCATTAACTAACCAAAATCCAACGTTGAGCGAATGTCTCAAGCCAAAGTTAGATTGACATCAAATACTGATATTTAGTTGTCAGGTACGGCAACCATAATCCAATGTTTTCTAGACGTCTTAATGGCAACGTCCAAACAACGTCAAATTATAACATAACTTGATGTTGATCTGTAGTTAGTTTTAGGTTGTGGCATTAACTAACCAAAACACAACGTCGAGCCAATGTCTCAAGCCAACGTTAGATTGACATCAAATACTGATATTAAGTCGTCAGGTATGGCAACCAAAATCCCAAATTTTCTAGACGTCATAATGGCAACGTCCAAACAACGTCAAATTAAAACATCATTTGACGTTGATCTGTAGTTAGTTTTAGGTTGTGGCATTAACTAACCAAAATCCACCGTCGAGCAAATGTCTCAAGCCAACGTCACATTGACATCAAAAACTGATGTTTAGTCATCAGGTATGGCAACCATAATCCAACATTATCTAGACGTCATAATGGCAACGTTCAAGCAACGTCAAATTAAAACATCATTTGACGTTGATCTGTAGTTAGTTTTAGGTTGTGGCATTAACTAACCAAAATCCAACGTTGAGCCAACATCTCAAGCCAACGTTAGATTGACATCAAACACTGATATTTTGTCATCAGGTATGGCAACCAAAATCCCACGTTTTCTAGACGTCATAATGGCAACGTCCAAACAACGTCCAATTATAACATCATTTGACACTGATCTGTAGTTAGTTTCATATTTTTACTAATAATAATAATTTGTAATGTTATATACTTAATGTGATTTGCTATATCAGCACCTGTTTTATTACACACAAACATGTTGCAAACAAGAAATAACTATTACACTAGCACATAAATAATCCCATTATATTTACAGACATATTCATATTATCATTCATTATAATTAAAAAGACATAACATCAGTAAAAACTACAGAAAGATTGTTATTTTTCTTCTGGCAGTCTGTACCATTGTGGCATCACGGCTGAAGGTTGTGCTGCTCTGGCTTCAGCTCTGAGATTGAACCCTGAACAGCTGAGAGAGCTGGATTTCACTGAAAATAAGATAGGAGATTTGGGATTCAAGCACCTTTCTGATGCACTGAAAGAACCTCTCTGTAAACTGGAGAGACTGAGGTAAGATCATAATCAAGAGCTCAAATTCATTTTCTGTTCATGTCAATAAAAAGACAAATCAACAAGGTATTTTTGTTCTTCTACTCAGCAAAGATGTATTAGTTTCATCAGAAGTGACAGTTAAGATATTTATAATTTTAAAACGGATTTCTGTTTCAAATAAATGCTGTTTATTTGAAAAGAAAATTCACTGTTTCCACAAAAATGTGAAGCAGCACAACTGTGGCCAACATTGATAATAATCAGAAATGTTTCTTGAACAGCAGATCATCATATTAGAATGATTTCTGAAGATCATGTGACACTGAAGACTGGAGTAATGATGCTGAAAATACAACTTTGATCACAGGAATACATTTTTAAAATGTATTCACATAAAAAACACTTCCTTTAAATTGTAATAACATTTCACAATATTACTGTTTTTACTGTATTTTTATAGTTTTGCATAAGGGACTCTTTCCAAGTTTTAAAAAAACAAAACATTTGTATTATAGTGGATGTGAAATATAGGTAAATTATTGTCACACAATACATTTTGAGATGCTTTATGTCATAGTTTTGAAATTTAGTACTTTATGATGCATTTTCAAAGTTTATTATTGATCTTCATACAGTATAACAAAAAGTAAACATTTCAAAATCTGATTTAAAAATGTAAAAAATAAACTACATAAAAGTGCCAAAGAAACACAATAATAGTGTTAGTAAATTTACTAGAAATCAATTTGATTGTAAAAAATGTAATTATCAAAGATTCTTTCATTATATCTTTGTGACGATTCTTTTTACAAAAGGTATGAGCGTGAAAACTGTCACTGTTCTCTGTAGGTTGTGTCGGTGTGGAATCACAGATGAAGGTTGTGCTGCTCTGACTTCAGCTCTGAGATCAAACCCTGAACACCTGAGAGAACTGGATCTCTCTCATAATAAATTAGGAGACTCTGGAGCGACTGCTCTCTCTACTGGACTGAAAAATCCTCATTGCAAATTAGAGAAACTGGGGTATAATGATTTGGATGACATGAGACACCAATGTTATTTTCTGTAATGAAGATATTGCTAAACAGTGAGTTTGTTCATTGCAGTTAAACTGTGTGTTTGTCTGTTGCAGGTTGATGAGTTGTGATGTCACAAGTGAAGGTAGTGCTGTTCTGGCTTCAGCTCTAAGATCAAACCCCTTACACTTGAGACATCTAGATCTGACTTTTAATAAACTAGATCGAGGAGCCAGAGTCTCTACTCTACAGTGTATACTGGAAATACCTAATAATCTGCTGTGAGTCATACATGTTAAATAAATGTTTATTATGTACAAAACTGTACTTTCTAGATATGCTGAAAATATAACATTTGTTTAGAGCAAAACCAAACTTATAAACAGACTTCTTATGTAAATAAAGAAATTCACTTTAATTTATTTCTGCTTTTATTGATTAGACTGAGAATATTAGTAGGCCATTTTATTTTTAAACTAAGATTTTACATGTTACTTTTTTAATGGTGTTCGGCAGTTTGTAATGAGTTAATGTTTCTGAAGTATATCTGCTGATGTGATGTGACAGCAGTTCTTAAATGTGACTGTCTGTGTTTTATTCTAGGTCTCTTGGTATTTAGACATCACTCCAGTTTTCTCCAGATCAGCTGATGGTGAATAAGAGCTGCTAGAGAGATGCTACAGACATATATATATATATATATGTATATATGTGTGTGTGTTATAAATAACAGGCTTTGTGTTGTATTTGTGATTGTTCTTACAGAGTTTGTTTGCACTATGCAAAAAACAAATTTAGAAGAGTCTGATACCTTCTGGAAAGAGATGCTATGATCTGATGAAAATTGTCACTTTGTCAAATTGTCTGATGAATTTCAAGCTATGGATGGAACGATTACCGGTTTGATGATAAATCATGATAAAATTCCCCACGATTAGTATTATCATTTCATATTTTAATTATTATTAATACCGTATTTTAATTACAGTGATTTGAACATTTATTGATGATTCCATCTCCAGAAAGAGCCTGTAATATTTGGGGTGTATGTAATCATGTATGTAACCCACACATTTCACTATCATATTAATAATCACTCATTATGTCTTTTTGAATAACTATTGAATAGTTTATAGGTTTATACTCATGTTTGGTATATGTATGAGTTTGAAAATATTTCCTTAAAACTTTCTATCAATCAAATCTTTGTAACATATTCTTGTTATAGAAATCAAATGTCTAAATTATACCCTGCAAGGGTGGGACATTCGACCATTTGACTTATAAGATAACGTGTTGATTTACAGGTGCATCTCAATTTAAAATGTTGTGGAAAAGTTCATTTATTTCAGTAGTTTAACTCGAATTGTGAAACACGTGTATTAAATACATTCAGTGCACACAGCGTGAAGTCTTTGGTTCTTTTAATTGTGATGATGGCTCACATTTAACAAAAACCAACCAATTCAAGATAAATAAAAAAACATTTTTAATGAATTGTTGGCCTTCTGGATATTATGTTCATTTACTGTACTTGGTAGGGGCTCCTTTTGCTTTATTTACTGCCTCAATTCGGCGTGGCATGGAGGTTTCTTTGACAGTGGCCTTCAGCTCATCTGCATTGTTTGGTCTCTTGTTTCTCACTTTCCTCTTGACAATAGCCCATAGATTCTCTCTGGGGTTCAGGTCTGGTGAGTTTGCTGACCAGTCAAGCACACCAACACCATGGTCATTTAACCAACTTTTGGCAGTGTGGGCAGGTGCTAAATCCTTCTGGAAAATGAAATCAGCATCTTCAAAAAGCTGGTCAGCAGAAGGAAGCATGAAGTGCTCCAAGATTTTTTGGTAAACAGGTGCAGTGACTTTCAAAAAACACAATGGACCCACACCAGCAGAAGACATTGCTCCCAAATCATCACAGACTGTGGAAACTTAACATTGGACTTCAAGCAACATGGGCTACGAGCTTCTCCACCCTTTCTCCAGACTCTAGGACCTTGGTTTCCAAATGAAATACAAAACTTGCTCTCATCCGAAAAGAGTACTTTTGGAAATTGGACCAATGGCAAAAATACAGTTCTTCTTCTCTTAGTCCAGGTAAGATGCCTCTGATGTTGTCTGTGGTTCAGCAAACTCCTCGACACGTCTGTGTGTGGTGGCTCTTGATGCCTTGACCCCAGCCTCAGTCCATTCCTTGTGAAGTTCACTCAAATTCTTGAATCGATTTTGCTTGACAATCCTCATAAGGCTGCTGTTCTCTCGGTTGGTTGTGTATCTATTTCTTCCACACCTTTTCCTTCCAATCAACTTTCTGTTAACATGCTTGGATACAGCACTCTGTGAACAGCCAGTTTCTTTGACAGTGCATGTTTGTGCTTCCCCTCCTTGTGTGTCAATGATTGTATCGATTTAAAATATGAAATAACAAAAATAGTTTAAATGACAATTAGTAATATATGAAATTACAATTACAAATTACATATTCAGCCCAACATAATTAGATGTAGGCCTACATTAAATGTCAAAATCTTAAATAAATAAAATTAAAATGTATACATATTTACTGAAGTTAAATAAGCCATGCATTATTATTTTTCCTTTTTGTTTTCTCGTTATCAGACATGACAATTTCTACGGTTTTGTACTGTTATAGAAACAAACTCAACTTTGACACGCATCTGATGGACAACCATGCAGGTGCTCTTAGCGTAGTCGATATTTCAGCAAATTTTGCTTTGCCTAGGTAATAACGTCTACAATACATAAATAAAGGCGGATCAATTACTGTTGATTTTTCCAGAGACAGTACACCAAACGTTTTGTTTTTGTAATTAACATTTCAAAACAACACTTCAAACACAGGCGGAGCGGCTACAGAAGGATGCAGAACTATTCTAAGATCTTTTAGAGCTGCTTGGATTAAACTCACTTTTAATTTCCCTTTATTTGAAATAAAATTGTATATAATTTGTCATTTTCTGTGACAGAGATCATGTGCGTTACAAGCTTCTGTTTGAAAAGGGCGTTCATGTGCAGTGTATGTGTGTTTGTAGAAAAAAAAGATTATAGAACAATTATTATTTGTGAATTAAATTATCCTATGCAATTTACATATACATCACACTTCTCATCAATACGATTAACAATAAAGATTAATAATAAGGAAAATAAGCACATCACAAATAGCCTTCATCGTTCAATCCCGTCCTACTGTAGATAAACAGAACATCTCCGCTTATTAAACCTAATCATGTGCCTCAAAGAAGCACAAATAAAGATATAGGTGCAATTAAATTTAATTTAAACAGAATACAAAGACGTCAGCCTTGGTTTGATAAGCTGATATTTTGTGACACAGAACGCGTTGGTGAAACACATGCATCTAGCAAGAACTTAATACACAAAATATTCATATTGATTCAAGCATTTAACATTTATGAATTAATTAAATGTCAGTAGTGAACAAGACTGCACAAATTATAGCGATCACGAGGAAGGTCCGCGTACAGTAAAGTGAACAGTGTACAACACCCCATCAGTTATATTCAGTTCTACAGTGCCATCTGCTGGTGCAGTTTGGTAACTTCTTCGAGAAAATTAAGCCGTTATAACGAGAAAACAACTTTCATTATGTCGTTATAACGAGAAAATTAAGTCATAACGAGAAAACAAGAAGGAAAAAATGATAATACATAGCCGCTTAGAACTTCCGTACATATTGGCAATAATATGTAAACATTTGTCCATCTGAAAAAAGTGACATTTTAAGGTCACTTTCCGAAAAAAAAAACTATTGATTTTGCTTCCATTAATTTCTTTTTAGTTACTTTTTGAGTTAGTTGTTGCAGCCCTATATTATTATTAATATATATCTTTTTCATTATCATATTATTTTTCATCAATGCGAAACCTTACTTTGATTTAATACTAAGCGCCCCTCTGAGAGTGCAATGGTTTAATCCACTGTAATTTTGAATTGATCACAGCTTCGTTATGAGTCATTTTGTAGCCCATGTTACAAAGAAAAAGTACTGTAGAAGCCATTTTTCCCTAAAAATAACTGCGTCACGTTGCATAGCAAGTGAGTATTACATGTCATTATTTAATACATAAAATACCGTGGTGTTTATATTTGGTTAGATAGGTGTTATTTACAGGTGGGTTATGTCCCCACCTGCCAGGATCGATATTATCCTCAACGTTACTCTTTTTGAAACATCTCGAGACGGACGTAACGTTACCTAATGCACATGAAACATTTGTCTCTTGACACCAGACCACTAACAAAGTTCTACCATTAGACTGTTTAGGAATAGGTATATATGCATTTATTTACTGACATTAATCTGTGGCTTAAAAAATATATGTTTTCATACTAAATGTTACAATACAAATAGTCTACACATTAACCGCGATCGAACGATTTGAGCTTCCATAAACAACGCAAAATATAGGTATGATGAGTTTATGTTTTCGAATTTCAAAGCCAAAGAGCTCTGACTGTTCCTAGAAAAATACCTTCCTGTCTAGTTCGCGCCACAGCAATGATGTCGTGTGCAAACCACCTGTGAAATGGATCATACCAAGTAAGTCCTAGTGGTGGGGGAGGAGCTAGTCCTCTGCCCTTAGTAAAAAAAAATTAAATGAGGCAAAAAACGCGAAATGGTAGAAACTAATACTTTTTACATTCAATTACAATCGTAAGTGGAATCCACTTGACTAATAATAATGTGTTTTACTTAATAGATTTTACCCATGCCTTGTAATTAATTACTGTGTTTCTGAATGATTTTTTTTTGTCATTTGCAATCATAGTCAGTAAAGAGGCTAATCAGATGCACCAGTGCAGCTCCATAAGGACAAAATGGATGTACAAAAAAATGAAGATGGGTATTCTTCTTCAGGATACAGGTACTCTTAAGACAAAACATGAAATAAAAAAAGACTCAACATCAAAATGTAAAAAGTTTATTTGCTTTTGAAACAACTTTTCTGTTGATGTCACCAAGCCCATGTTTGCTGTATTACAGTTCAATGCAACGGGATAGATCAGATTCAGCAGAACCCAGCTGTGTGTCCATGAAGAGTGACTGCTCTATGGATCCTCCTCCCAAATTAAAGTGTGGAGACATGCAGCTGAATCTCAGGTTTTACTTTTCATTTCAGATTGTACATAACGTAACATTGTGTAAATTGCTTTGCTTTGATTAATGGAGCGGTTCTCAGTTTCCCCATTGACATGGTCCCTACACAGTGTTCACTGCTCCATACTCCCTGAGCAGGGGAAATCTGTTGCAGTTTACTTTACTTCATAACATTAATTCACAGAACTGCGCTGCGCAACGTCTTCACACAGACAAATGTGTTATCATGTACATCGGTAAATAAATACAACTTAAATTCACATCTCGCACACTTCAATGCACTTTGAATGGAACATACACGTTCGGAATTATGGCTGAATATCCTGTGATGTCCACTTCGCAGGGAACTTACATTTAAATAGAACAAACGTCTGAAGCGATAAGAGAGACATATGAAATGTGCAGAATGAAGGGGGTGGGGGCGAGGACTGGAATTGAGAGTCGCTGTATAAATGCATCTTCTAAAGGTAAATTAAGGTTCAGTTTAGACTTTTTAAAGACGTTTTTAAGACCAAATAAAGGAAATTAAAAAAACACAATCTGTTGTATCAGCAACACTTTAAAGTTGGAAAACACAACTTCTAACCAATCTCCATTACTTTTTAATTCATTTTCTAAAAAATAGGTTATATAGCTATAGAAGTTTTTGTAGCTCTGCTCACAACCATTAGAATATGAAAAATAATTTTTAGTGTACTTTCTAATAACACTGCAAAAAAGTGACATTCATCATCGGTATTTTAGTCATTTTCCAGTGCAGATGTCTAATGATTCATTAAAGGGGTCATATAATGTTGCTAAAAAATAATTATTTTGCGTATTTGGTGTAATGCAATATGTTGAAAAACTTTATCTTCCACATACTGTACATTATTGTTGCTCCTCTATGCCCCGCCTTTCTGAAATGCATTGATTTTTTGAACATGAAATGTGCGTGACACATTTACTTCAGAAGTAAAATGCATAAGATATGAAGTCTTGTTTTTTGTGAAACTGATCAAAATAAAGGGAATGTATGATTAAAAATGAACAAATATCTGTCAGTGGGCTCTGAAAAATCTCACTCATAAACATTTAATAAGTATAAACATCAAAAAGTAAAAAGTTGATTTACTTTTGAAACAACATTCCAGTTGATGTCACCAAGCCCATGTTTACTGTATTACAGTTCAATGCAGCTGGAGAGCTCAGATTCACCAGAGCCCAGCTGTGTGTCCATGAAGAGTGACTGGTCTATGGATCATCCACTTGTATTCAAGGGTGAAGACACACGGCCGAATCTCAGGTGTTACTTTTCATTTTAGTATATACTAATAGTGTAACATTATGTACATTGTGGTTTATTAATTTATTACCTATTATTTATTGAGTCATTATAAACAGATTTCATCAAGTTATTTATTTCATCAACCTTACTGTATCAATGGTATATAGCAAAGGTACATAGAAACTGGGCACATAATTTTTTTCACCTCTTGAAACAATCAATTTTATATTTCTAATGTATTAACAGCAAGTAAACTACCAAGTCAAAATATCGAAATATCTAACTGTTTATTTATTTCATGCTGTTTAAGGCGAATCCTGCAATCCAGATCAGATGAAATAAAACCCATCTGCAAAAAAATGAAATATGATGAGTCTATGAATCAACAACTAGACTTTAATGAAAGCATGGGTCCTGATGACAGGTAATATTCAAGATTTTTAGAATGCAAAGATTCATCATATAGTTTATACATAATTCAAAGGTTTTCCTTCATTAGACTTGTACTGTTTTTATAAATGTACCACTTAGACTCCTGTAATAATGTGATATTTTAATTTTCCAGCCATGAAGTCCTCAAAACATTCAGGTTAAATCTGAAGAAGAGGTTTCAGTGTCTTTATGAAGGAATAGCAAAGCAAGGAAACCCAACACTCCTGAATGAGATCTACACAGAGCTGTACATCACAGAGAGTGAGAGTGGAGAGATCAGTAATGAACACGAGGTGAGACAGATTGAGACACAATCCAGGAGAGCAGCAACAGAGGACACACCGATCAAATGTAGAGACATCTTTAGAGCTTTACCTGGACAAGACAAACCCATCAGAACTGTGCTGACAAAGGGAGTCGCTGGCATTGGAAAAACAGTCTCTGTGCAGAAGTTCATCCTGGACTGGGCTGAAGGGAAAGAGAATCAGGAAGTCCAGCTCATATTTCCACTTCCTTTCAGAGAGCTCAATCTGATGAAGAACAAAACACTCAGTCTTTCAGATCTTCTTCACGTCTTTTTCCCTAAAACAAAAGAAATTGAAATATCCAGTGGCAAATATAAAGTGTTGTTCATCTTTGATGGTCTGGACGAGTGTCGTATGTCTCTGGATTTTCAGAGCGATGTGAGGTTGTGTGATGTAAGTGAATCAGTCTCAGTGGATGTGCTCCTGACGAGCCTCATTGTGGGGAATCTGCTTCCCTCTGCTCTCATCTGGATCACCTCCAGACCAGCAGCAGCTGATCTCGTCCCGTCTGAGTGTGTCCATCGAGTGACAGAGGTACGAGGCTTCAATGACCCTCAGAAGGAGGAATACTTCAGGAAGAGAGTCAGTGATCAGAGTCTGGCCGAGAGGATCATCTCACACCTGAAGTCATCAAGGAGCCTCTTCATCATGTGCCACATCCCAGTGTTCTGCTGGATCTCAGCCGCTGTTCTGGAGAAGATGTTGAGTCGAGCAGAGAGTGGAGAGATTCCCAAGACTCTCACTCAGATGTACACACACTTCCTGATCCTTCAGACCAACATCAAACATGAGAAGGACTATGAGAAGAAGGTGACAGATGAAGACATGATCCTCAAACTGGGGAAACTTGCATACAAACAACTGGAAGAGGGCAACCTGATCTTTTATGAGGAAGACCTGAGAGAGTGTGGCATTGATGTGACAGAAGCATCAGTGTACTCAGGATTGTGCTCTCAGATCTTCAGAGAGGAGTTTGGCTTGTATCAGGGGAAAGTCTTCTGCTTCGTTCATCTGAGCATTCAGGAACATCTAGCGGCTCTATATGTGCACCTCTCCTATAAAAACAACCGCTCAAAGTTTTTCTATGATGTGTCCTCTGAATTGTCAGAGTTTTTCACATATAATTTATCTGATGTACATCAGAAAGCCGTGGATAAGGCTCTACAGAGTAAAAATGGACATCTGGACCTTTTCCTGCGGTTTCTTCTGGGTCTCTCAGTGGAGTCTCATCAGATTCTTCTACAAGAATTAATGAAACAGCCAATAAGCAGCTCTGACAGCAATGAGAAAACAGTTGAGTACATTAAGATGAAGATCAGGACCACTCTATCTCCAGAGAAATACATCAATTTGTTCCACTGTCTGAATGAACTGGGTGATATTTTACTAGTTGAGGAAATACAACAGTACCTGAGATCTGGAACAATAAAGGAAGTTAAACTCTCTTCATCTCAGTGGTCAGCTGTAGCTTTTGTGTTGCTGACATCAGAGGAGAAGCTGGATGAGTTTAGGCTGAAAGCATTTGTTGGAGCAGAAAATAAAGCTGATCACATTCTTCAGAAGTTGGTGCCTGTGATTAAAGAATTCAGAACATCAAAGTAAGTATTAATAGACTTTTAATATTACACAAAAATTATGACGGTCGTATGATGAATTTTGATGTTCTCCATTTTTTAGTGTGTTATGTAACTGTCTGTGCATGTGTAATATCTGCAAAGTTACAAAGCTCAAAGTCTCGTATAAAAGGCTTTTTTCAGGGATGTGATTTTTCTGGATTAATCTGGAATTCCATATATTTTGGCCTAAAATCATGACCCATGTGAATCAAGCAGGTAATAAAAAAAAATCAGGGAGAGGGGAGGCTCAATGTGATGCTGGTTACTGCATGATGATTGAAATCACGCAAATGGCCTTAAACAACGAAGTAAATAAATTGCAAAAAAAAAAAAAGGTTTTATAAAACATAATGGACGGAATGGTCCTGAGAGCACTGTATGAGCTTATGGCGCAATCTGCAGGACAGTTAAAAAGGTTTAAAAACTAAGGTTTAAAATTAAAAAAAAACAAATGCAAGCAGAATCAGCGCTGAAGTGTGTTGCTTTATTTGTGCAGCTGTCATGTTCTATCTGTGAAAATAACCAACCAATGCAATCGTAGCAAAGTCCCTTTAAGGCAAATCATTTCACTCAGTGGCCATCTTTAGAACGCCTCTCAGGCATGCAAATGTAGCATCTCTATGAATGGGTAAACAACAAATTCGTTTTCTGCAGTAGTGTATTTCTGCGATTAAAATAAGTGATTTTGCCTACTACAGGGCACCAAAAGCACTATATCTTATGAGTTTTGCCCTTACTCACCTAAACTTTTCAACAAGGCTACTTTATGTGAATGTGAGTTTCCATAGCTTACTTTTTGAGTTTGAGGAAATTGAGCTGTTTTATTTTAATTAAAAAATAAATAAACATGATTGCGTTCCTCACAAATCAATTCTTTCTTGTTTTTGTTACATGTACTCTGTGCCTTGTTTTGGACTTTTATGTCCCTTCTTGTCTTCCATTGTTTATGGTGTTTGTAGTCCATTGATTAGTCTCCCCAGGTGTATCTTGTTAGCCCCTTTGTATTTATAGCCCTTGTGTTTCTTGTGAGTTGTTGAATGTAATGTTTGTTTGTTTGCCCATAATGCTGTTCTTTGTTCCCTTTGGTTTTTGGCTTATTGTTTTTTTTTTTCTTTTAGTTTTTCCATTACATTCCTACACATAGATCCTTGCCTCTGCCTGTTTCCCCCAGCTTCTCCACAATTGTACAGTTTTTCACTGGCATGTCTCTTTGACTAGTGCATCTTCATCAACTGTATTTAGTAAAATACTTCATTACTGTTAAAATCAGATACTCTTTAAGACTTTTACTCAAGTTGGTTTGAAATAGTTTTACTTGTAATGTAATGGAGTAATTTCCACTGTAAGGTATCTGTTCTTTTACTAAAGTATGGTTTTCAGGTACTCTTTAAATCTCTGCCAATTATATATATTTGTACCTTTTGCATATTAGTACCTTAGGAGGTTCTTTAGAGAGTACAACCTAACTGACTAACTAAAAGCACAATATTCACACATTTTTCCTCATGCTAATCAAAGTTTCCATCACAGATGAAAATTTAAATATGATCCTGAGCCAACCAATCCACAGTGTGATGTATGATTAACAACACAAAATACTGGTGTATGCATGAGAAATTACATACTCATTTTTATTTATTTTTTTAACCCAGTAATGTTTAATCAGAATGTTGTAACTGGACCTTATATATGAAAATAAAAAGATCTGTCACTACTTCCATTCAATCGTAACTTGTAGGTTTTGTTGATGTAATCTTTGTGTTCTGATTGGACAGAGTAAAGTGTGTGTCATTGTTCTCTACAGGTTGAGTAAGTGTGGTGTCACAGATGAAGGTTGTGCTGCTCTGGCTTCAGTTCTGAGATCAAACTCCTCACACCTGAGAGAACTGAATCTGTCTTGCAATGAACTAGAAGATTCTGGTGTGATGCGTCTTTCTTCTGGACTCAAGAATCCTGACTGTAAATTAGAGATACTCAGGTGAGAATCACACACTCAGACAAATTCTCTTTTTTAAGATATATTTAAGATAAATATATGTATGTTTGTAGTAATGTAGAAAAGAAAGAGAGCTTGGGATCATAAAGCCCCATGGGGTTCTGGGATATGAACTCAAGTTGCTTTTTGCCAGAATGCTGGCCATGAGGCTGAGAAATTCTCTTTTAGTAAAACAGGAGCAGATAATGTGGGATAATCAACAAGATATGTGATTAAAAATTTAAAGTTAGTGCTGCAAACTCATCATCAATTCACTGTTCTGAATCCAAAATATTTAATTAGTGTAACTGGTACAGATTGGTACAAACATTTAATAAATACAAATGCAAACACAGAATTTCACACTGTGATGCGGTTAAAGTGATATTATGATGTTACATGCCTGGTAACGATCTGATCTGAGAGAGTAAAGTGTGTGTCATTGTTCTCTACAGGTTAAGTAAGTGTAGTCTATCAGATAAAGGCTGTGATGCTCTGACTTCAGCTCTGAGATCAAACCCTGAACACCTGAGAGAACTGGATCTGTCTGAGAATATACTAGAAGATTCTGGTGTGAAGCATCTCTCTTCTGGACTCGAGAATCCTCACTTTAAACTGGAGATACTCAGGTGAGAATCACACATGCTCTGGTAGTCAAACAAATTCTCTCTTAGTAATTTAGTAATTAGTTCCCTCATTTTAGTTAAATCATGGGTTAACTTGGAAACAAATTGATGAAACATAAATGGCCAAAAATAAATCGTAGGAACAGATTAACAAGTTGTAGGAATTAATCATATAATTGTCCTGCTTGTGTCCTGCAGCCCGATATTTCAATCACATTAAAAGTGTAATTTGTACATTATTTTCAAAAAAAGATCCAGCCCCGTCACCGTCATGTGTGCACATGAGCAGGAAGCTCATCTTTTTTTAAATGACGGAAATCATACTATTATACATACTACTCTTTTCTACGCAAATGAATGAGTGAGTCGATCGCGCGGCCGGCAAGGAGTGTGTTTTGTTTGCATGTGAGTGTTTTGCCCTCCCTCCCTGTTTAGTTTGGTCTACTCCCATGCATATCTTAAAAAACACGGCCCCTTTCACGTCGTCTAATTTACAGAGAAAGAGAGAGATAGATTTATCCGGTAAAGAGATTTTTTCTGAGCAGCAGGAGAGGCCACTGTGTACGTTCACTTAAAACACTTCAGAGAATACTTGCAAAGACAACAATTTTTTAAATAATTGTGTGTGTGTGTTCATTCAGAATTTACGATGTGCGAAGATGAATTAATTCTGTGTAAGTTATGCGCATTGTCTGAAATGCTGCTCTCAGCGCGTGCTTTGAACGAGTGCGTGCATGCTCCGAATGCTCGTGAATTGTTTAAAACGCTTGAATCGGCAAGATTTAGAAACAAGTGCAAATAATTAACTACGATCTGTTTCACCCCTTCAAGAGAACAAGTTAGGAATTTTACATCACTATTCAAGATAGCCGTCGGGCAGGGCGGGGATATATTTTGGAGTCCTACTGGAAAACTCAATACCCCCGGGACGTCGGGCTAGCGATTGTATGGGCCCTGCACCTCAGATCTATCCTTTAGTTTAGTTTATTTCAGACAGACAACTTAATTTCAACACAATTGAGCTAATGAACAACAACATATTTACATCAGTCTAAACAGGTGTAGGCTGAAGCTCTAGCTTATAATGCCTACCCTTTTTAAAACATCTCATCTTTTAATAAATAAATAAATAAAAACTGATGTCTTACGTCAATATACTGTTGATAAACTAGTATAACTAGACTACAATAACATTATTTTTGCCAAGCAATACAGTTCCACTATCCAAAATACAACAAAAAGCAGCTTTCATATTCCACTCTTTAAATGGTATCATATAGTTTCAGTGTATTATTCTTAAATAGCTTCTTTAACTTGCTAAGTGTCCCACACATTTTAAATTCCCCTTGACAGCTGTTCCATAGAATTACACCTTTAATTGAAATACAATGGTATTTTGGTCCTCACTCCATATATTCAGTTTGTGAACCATTGGTTTCCACACTGGTTTCATTCAATAAAAATAAATATTTAATTTAAAAGATTGACTCAAAAGAATCATCGGTTCACGAATTGTTTCATGAACTTGTATTACTGAGTCAAAGACTATCTATTATTGAACATCTCGAATAAATAAAGACTTCAAGTTCATCTGTAAAGCACATAAAGCTATCGATTGACTTTATAAACTTCTATTCCATGCATGATTCGTATGGAGCTGTTAACTGAATGCAAAGTGTGATTTCTAGGAGATGTTTTGTGTCGTAATGAGCATGTATCGCTAACTAGGATTGCGTGCAGGTTTTTTTGGGGGGTTTTTTTTCAATGGAGGATCAGTTGCCCTACTGGTTAAAATCCCCAAACTGCATACTTAAATATTAAATTAATAAATTACATCAAAACAGGGGCAGATGCGTTATGATGTGGTGGGCTGTTGTGGGCCAGAAATTCTGCACATGAGCCTCACGCAACCCAAAATAAAAAAAATTTAATCGACCATAAATAGCTTTAATTGATTGAATCGACTGTTGACATCCCTAAAATAAATTATTATGGATCTCAATGCAATTAACAATATTATCAATAAGTAATGTGTTTAAGAATAGTGTGTCATTGTTCTCTACAGGTTGTATGGTTGTGGAATCACAGATAAAGGTTGTGCTGCTCTGGCTTCAGCTCTGAAATCAAACCCCTCACACCTGAGAGAACTGGATCTGTCTGACAATGAACTAGAAGATTCTGGCGTGGGGACACTTTCTTCTGGACTCTTGAACCCTGACTGTAAATTGGAGATGCTTCGGTGAGAATCACACATGGTCTGGCACTCTCAAATTCTCTCTTTTTTATGATTTAACCTGTTAACCTGCGGTGAGATTAACAATATTCCTGCAGCCATTTTTCTGTCTAGTCTAGTCTCCCCATTTCCCTGTTTGAGGAAAACTATTTACCAAACTTATTGCAGGGTTCTACAAACTATTTTAGTCATTAAACATACCACTGCATAGTTTTTCAATTATAAAAAATAGACAGAATCTTAGACATTGTATAGGTGATTTTATTTGAGCACTAGTAAAAACAATAAGTAAATAATTTGAGTAATAAAAAGAAATAAGAAAAAAATAATTTAACTGTAAATGCCAAGTACATCCTGAGATTGCTAGAAATACAGCATTCACACTGATAGCTGCTGATATATTCAGTGATCACATGCTGATGGACGATAATAGAGATGGTAATCATACAGATATATAGCCAGCTATATAGTCAATAATCACACTCTATTCATATAGGCCGCATTCACACTGATAACTGTCATACACACAGTAATCACATGCTGATGTGCTCTCATACAGATGGTAATCATGCAGATGCAGCCACATTTTATATGTGCAAAAGCTGATCACTAAGTTACGCTCCCATCAGATGACAGGTGCGTCACGAGCCGTCATGAGAGCAAGCCTGAGTTCCGCACATCTATAAAAAAAAATTTGTGGATGGTCTTATTCTGTTCGTAAACATAAACAATAACTGTCCCAGAAGAAATTAGATGTAAACAAATTAATTACCATCCATATTAGAATGTTATTACTTTGTTGGACTAAAAGTGCTCTTTGGGATGTCGTTCAGTGGACCCTTACCTTAGAAACTAAATTGGGATTTACAGCTGTGGATCCGTTTATGATTCATTATTAAGATGAATCTGGTACAAACTGCATTTTGATTATGCATGTTTTGATGTGTACTGCTTACACAAATTTAGCAAGTACATTCTTTATAAGCTTTTCAAAGAAAAGCATGATCTATCGTCGATTCTTGAGGCTAAGATTTTTAGAATGATATACAGTTTGTCAAGATGAATTATGTCCCTTTTCATTTAATCTATTTTTAAACATTAAACACGTGCAAACAAAGAGGGTTCAGTGTGCTGGTTAACTGGTTAACCCCAGGTGCAGGTTAACAGGTTAAGAAAGCAGCATAGATGAGAGAGGGGAGTTGGGATCAGAAAGCACCCGGAGCTGCCTGGATACGCGCTAAGGTCTCTGTGAGCGTTCCCTTTCTAGAGGGTCTCTCGACATTGCATACAGAGTAAGCTGATCAAATTGGGTAACGTGTACTTTCACGCATGTCAATGAGGGGTGGTCGATACTACTAATACTTAAATAATGATATGAGTCATTTTATTTCACGCTAACATTGCTTTAAGTAAAGTTTTCATGATATCAAAAGTTTTGATGACATTGAAATTTCATCATTTTTATAAATTTTTATATGAAAAAAAAAAAAGAATAAAAAATCTACTGGATAATCTCTCAAATTTACTAAAACAGTTAAACAGTAAGTGACAAAACTGCTAACAAAGAAATTAATTACTAGCAATAGAACAAAGACACAAAGGAAATGGACCTACATGAAAAACTTCAAGCACTACTTAAACTGTATGATATGTACAAAAACACTGCTGTCTTCACTGTGTTAATATAGATTTATTCCTATTAATATTACAAAAGTGACTCAGTCAATAGCAGCAACAGATTTTCTCTGTTGTTTGATTAACATTAATGACATTGCCTGCACCAGGTTTATTAGCCTGCTGTCCCTTTAAAACCAAATGCACAGATATAATGTACTGATACACACGAGTTCCCTATCGAACAGGAACTTGCTTGCTGCTAATGAAGAAAGCCCTGTCCACTGAAGCCTGGTTTGTTAATGCGTGTGTAGCTGCACAAACCAGAGGTGCTTTAGCCCGCCAGAAGTGACAAAAAGGCACCTTGATCTGCAAGGGTGTTTTACATGTGAAGATTAGCTTCGCTCATTTGCATAGAGTGGTTGACCTTTGATCTTTTTTTTTTTTTTTTGATGATTCCATCGAGCGCATCATTGGCCATTAACAGCTTGGTACAAAGGTTAAAAAAAATACACCTAAAAATGCAAACACTGGATGTCATGTGTATATATTACCACTATTTTAAGTTTCTAGGGACAATCTGATTAAGCAATTGAAAAGTGTGTCATTGTACTCTACAGGTTGAATAATTGTGGAATCACAGATGAAGGTTGTGCTGCTCTGGCTTCAGTTCTGGAATCAAACCCCTCACACCTGAGAGAACTGGATCTGTCTGACAATGATCTAGAAGATTCTGGTGTGATGCGTCTCTCTTCTGGACTCGGGAATCCTGTCTGTAAACTGGAGAGACTCCGGTGAGTTACACACACGCTCTTGTACTCAAATTCTCTTTTTTTAAGATTTAAGATTAAAGTAATGTAGAAGAGAAAGAGTTAGCTGACTAACAAAATAGCTGTAGAAACAAAGAAGTTTTTATTCAAAGCCAAAGAGCAAACACACTAGAACATTTAATGTTTCAAAAACCTCAGAAATGTGTATCTTCTAAATTCTCCTTTTGCGTTCAGAAAATGTCATAAAGCTTTTGAACTACACTAGTGTAAGTAATTAATGTCTCCTGTCAAAAAGTTATTTTGTAAACATGGAAATAGTTGGATTCTTGCCGAATGAGGGATATATGAGCCCATAACCATGGATTAAACTATATGTCAGCTTTCTGTTTTATGGTGTAGCTATAAAAGCATT
The DNA here is from genome assembly GCF_003368295.1 of Carassius auratus. Classification (NCBI taxonomy): domain Eukaryota; kingdom Metazoa; phylum Chordata; class Actinopteri; order Cypriniformes; family Cyprinidae; genus Carassius; species Carassius auratus. Next base: position 15,803,171 of record NC_039282.1, on the reverse strand, counting down.
TATAATTGAAGTTTACTGATCACACTGTGTGTTCATAGGCTTCAGAAATATATCATGTTTTTCAGTCTTCTTCTGTCCTCATAATCGATTTTATCACAGTTTGTATTCATTAAGGTAAGGGACTCAAGTTTATTTGTATATCGCATTTCACACTGCAAAAAAAGGATGATGTTTGTGAAATTGTGGACAGAAGTAAGTAAAACCTACCCACGATTTCACTAAAATGAGGCAACAAATTAGTAAAATGTGCTCACAATTGACTTTAAATTAGGGTAAGAATTAGTACAGTAAATTGTTGGAACGAATTGTTAATTTATGGCCATGATACGGATATTTTTTTCATGTATGTCAGGTCTGGTGCTCTGTACGTGTGTGTGTATGTGTGTGTGTGTTCTTGTTTTTGTGTCATATCAGGACACAACTCTGTATAATGTCATGGGTATGATACAGGTATTACAAGGAGAGGGTGACTTATGAGAACATAACCCATGTCCCCATTTTTCAAAATGCTTATAAATCATACAGAATGAGTTTTTTTGAGAAAGTAAAAATGCACAAAGTTTCCTGTGAGGGTTAGGGTTAGGTGTAGGGTTGGTGAAGGGCCATATAATGTACAGTTTGTACAGAATAAAAACTATTACGCCTATGGGATGAACACACTTTACACAAAAACAAACGTGTGTGTGTGTGAAAAAGAGAGAAAAGGTACACTTACAGACAAGACTGTAAGAGAACGGCACATTTTAATGCTTCAGTAACTAACATTCTACTTTCCATATAAAGTAACTATATAGCTTAATTAGTTTAGTTATTAAAACATTTAACTGGATTCAATATTAACTGACTAGCTGACTGTTTTTTCCAAAGCTAACTAGTAGCAGCAGTACTGCTCATCTCTATTCCTAAAAACAGTGTGTCATTGTTTTCTACAGGTTAAGACATTGTGGTATCTCAACAAAAGGTTGTGCTGCTCTGGCTACAGCTCTGAGATCGAACCCCTCACACCTGAGAGAACTGAATCTGAATGTGAAGGAACTGCGAAAATCAGGACGTGAACTGCTTACTGTTCTATTGAAGTCTTCACTTTATAAACTAGAGTCACTGCTGTAAGTAATGATAAGTAAAAAGAACTGTAACACGGTAACATAAAGAGTTTAATTCATCTTCAGTGTAGTCTCTACACTGTAGATGGTTTAATTTTGCCCATTTTAATGTAACTGATGCGAAGACTTCAGTAGAAAATGCACCATGATTTGACCACAGAAAATCCCAGCTAATAGGGCTATTAATTCAGAAAGAGCTTGTGTTTAAAATAGCTGACAAACATGCAATTGCTCTGTAAAATGTGTGTTCACTAGGGATGCAAGTGTACATTGAGCCCACGGTTCGATACATACCTCAGTTTTTTAACCACGGTTTTCAGTTTGTTCCGTTCCGATGGCTTGTCACTTTTTTTTTATTGCAATAGTCCTTTAATTCACTTAAAAGCAAATAATAATAATTATAATAATAATAATAATAATTCATAAATAAATCCACTTTCCTAGTACGCATTCCTAGTGTATTATAGTTACTAGTATAATTTAAAATAAATAAATATATATATATATATATATATATATATATATATATATATATATATATATATATATATATATATATATATATATATATATATATATATATATATTGCTGCATGGACAGGCGTGTGGATTGTTGCTCAGAATATAACCATACCACCAACACTAACTGTATGCAATTATAATTGTCATAAATATACTTGACGGAAGTGGTCCTGATTGAACTGTATATTTGTATTTGTGATGTTATCTGTCAACTTTATGTAAAGCGCTCTATGAAAGGCTCTTTATTAATAAAACATTATGAGTGCTGCCTCTTTACTCCAACAACTTTTAAAAACTGATGTCATTGCTAGTATTAATGTGATGCTGATGGAACTCTAGAGATGAGAACTTAATGTTGCAGTAATTGTGAAGGAAGCTGTCCTTTCAGAGATGCTGTGAAAGAAATACCAATCAAATTATGTTTAGCATAAATTCATTACATCGTACAACAAGGCAGCATCATTTTATTTCTCCAGTTATTTAAAAAAGCATATTTTTGTGTCATCTTGTCTGATTTGGCATTAGTATTACAAAAGATCTGTTTTATTCTTGCATGTATGAACATAATCTTGCAACAGAAATAAAGATCAGCTTAAAAATATAGAAAATATCTTCTGCACATTCACCATAAACTGGTCATATTAAAGTGTGAATAATGGGTTTATTTAAATTGTTGTAATGCCTTTTCCATACAAAATTGCTTGCCGTGTTCACATGTATTACAAGACTAAAATTATTTAGATTTTTATTTATTATTTTCAGACATGAGCAGACCTACTCACATGACGTTACACATTTAACAAACACATAGCCTATAACTATTTGGCCGAATTCAATTCATATAGTCATCAACAGCCATTAGTTGGGGTGTCCTTCTGCAATTGCTTAAAGACCTCCTCCAAGTGTAACAGATGTTCCTGTACAGAAGAAGAAAATACAGTTATATCATCTAGATACAAAAGCAAAGAAGAGAACCGCCTATCCCCAAACAACTGTTCCATGAGTCTTTGGGATGTTCCTGGTGCATTACACAGCCCAAAGGGCATACGATTGAACTCAAACAGCCCAAATGGAGAACAAAAAGCTGTCTTTGCCTTATCTACCTCAGCTACCTCAACCTGATTGTATCCACTTACTAAATCTAAGGTGGAAAACCACCTTGCCTCAGTCAGAGCATCCAAAGACTCTTCGATTCGCGGCAGCGGATAACCATCCTTTCTGGTTTTCACATTTAACTGATGATAACCAACACACATCCTAATTGTTCCATCCCTCTTCTGCACCAGGATGATTGGGGATGACTACTGCTCTCCCTTATCCCCTTACTACCTTATGTACTCATACTGAGAAGGAGGAATTCGTCTATATGGTTGTCCACTTACTGTTCAGAAAGTCCTTCAATAGAAGGAAAGTCAGTGTTGCAACTTCACAATGGATCCACTTCATGAACAGACACTTGGGCACTATACACATTTTCAGGATGAATTTGTAACCTAGGTCCAGGGGCACTTATCACTTTTACTACTTGGACTGTACCTATAATACGACGGGGTTCCACCCATACCGCCGTCCTCTCTAAATTAACAATGGGTGAATACACAAACCAATGCATATACCAAAGAAGGAGACAGCAGCAAACCTTCTGGAAGGGCATTGTCCTCTGGCCCCAGCGGCTCTAAAATAAATTCTATCACTGCACCTGTAACTTGGGGACAGGTAACATGAACCATAGTCATGGTACCTGCAGCAACACGAACAGGAGTTTTACCCCGCACTCTCACCCTAAATACAGAAAATCCACCCTAAACTTGAAACCACTTCAATTTTTGACAACAGATGAGTACCTGTTTCCATGCTGGGGTAGCTGATCATATTCGGGGAATCTGAAAAAGCTCAGCACCATGTTCGTTAAATAAGTTGACATAGCTCTCTCGAATAATATTCATACCCAACACAGCTGGAATTTACGCACCGGTCTGTTATTGTTGCAACATTTCCACGCCCCCGAAACGTGGCGCTGAAGGAAACATTCTGTGTTGGTCAAACGACCTCATGGGCGGGGCTTGGCCAATGAAAGCTGCTATTGATTCCTGACCTTCAGCTGTCAGCCTGAAGGCCTGGATACGCGAGACTAGTTAAGGGACTTAACATTTCTGTCACATGCTTGAGACATTCGCCCATACCCTATCACAAAGCGCTGGATAGTTGGCCAATCAGAGCACACCTTGGTTTTCAGAACAATGAGCTTTGTAAAAGAAGATGAGCTTCAGAAAGGCGGGGCACAGAGGAGAAGTGGAAATACTCTCGAGCACTCACTCCTGGGTGGAAAAGGTGGAATGTGCACGCACAAACTGAATGTGAGAGCTAGCATTGTTCAATATACCTGCAGTGCGTGTATACTCAAGTATTTATACATCCATTTTCAATATATTCTATCCTATGCCCCCTGTGCATCTGTGTATTTGATAAAATTATATATTTAAATATCAGTATTATATTTGTGGATGTTTGTTGTTGTTGTTGTTGTTGAATAATGAACGTGATACGAAATTCAGATGTGACTGCTCCATTACTGCACCTTTTCTACTTCATGTCATCTGTACAAATCATTCAGGGAGATCCAGGCACGTTCTGTTAAATTATTTGAAAAGTCAATATCGCCCTCTTCCGGTTATAATGACAACATGCAGTCTAGTGATGCATATTTCATGCATAATTTGTTTTTATAAGAGAGGTAAAGTATAAAAAATGTGTAACATTATTGTTATTGCACCAGTCCATTTATTAATTATTAAATTTATTTAAGTTTTAAACGTTTTATTGAGCCTTTTAAATTAGTTTTTCTTTAAAGTTAATTCCAGAATTCCATCCCAGACATTAATTTGTTACAAATAATTTCTTCTACTTCTTCTTCTTCTTCTTCTTCTTCTTCTTATTCTTATTATTATTATTATTAATAGTATTAAAATCAGGGAAAATGTTTCCATTAACCTCAGGCATTTTAGAGAACATTTCAGAGTTTCTTTCCAAAATTGTTTCTATATATATTTTTTTTTTTATGACAAATTATAGTTTGAAGACTGATCATTTTAGTGTTAGAACAGTTGACAGCAGTGAAAGTTCAGAAGTCAGATCACAAATGCCATTATAACTTAAATCTGAATTTTAATTTAGAAACATTATTTCTAAATTGTTAATAATTGTTGGGTAGATCACAAAAATGGCAAATAATCTAAAATGCATATATATATATATATATATATATATATATATATATATATATATATATATATATATATATATATATATATATATATATATATATATATCATAAAGCCACGATCAAATCTTTAATTCATCTTTATACACATATTTAATCATTTAAAGTCTAACAATGGGACGCTAAACTTTCATGCAAAATAGGTAGCGTACTGCTTAAACGACTGCGGAGACTGTTCTCCAGAGTTTACCAAACAGTGTCCTTAATGAGACTTGTTCTAATATCCTACAGAAAATATCCTATCATCTCAGTGATGTGTATTAATGCGAGGGGTTTATACAGATTCAGCTTTATCGTTGACAGAGAAACGCCCGTTCTCTCTAACTTGGTTTCTTCCATGTTGACGTTAGAATGTGAAAGGAAAGAGCCATTTAATTTCAAACTGCGTCACGTTGTCGTAGGAAAAAAGTAAGTACGAAAAGTTTTTTTTTTTATATACACAGAAGCTCACGTGATGTTTATATTTATTTAGTAGATAAACACCCATGGTAAAATGTCGTAACCTTGTCGAAGCCATGTGTCGAATTAAATGAATCTCGAAAGCAGCTGATAGAGATTGGATTAAACGCAGCGAGGATGGATGAAACGAGCTATTTTTCTCTAAAAGCTTAGTTTCTCTAAGTTTTTTTTCTTATTGTTGTACTGCATTGTTTGGACTATTATTACTGAAACAATAAACCCGCCCTGTGCGTAAACACTCAGTGAACTATATAATAGAAAATAAATCCTCCATTATAGATCAGTTGTAACTGCGCAATAAATATAGTCATATTTGGGAAGCCGTCGACATAATTGTTAATTCTGTTTTAATGACAAGTTGTCATTCTTTTGTAGTCCTCATGTTTTGTAAATGAGGGTGTGACTGTTTCTCAAGCCACAGCTTGGTAAAGCTAAAGCTAAACGGATCATACAAAAGTAATCTTGGTGGGGCTACTAACCCCTCTGCCTTTATTAGGAAAAGATGAAGTAAAAACACAGCAAAATGTAAAAACTACTCTTCAGCATCTTCGCTCGGTCCAAGTAGAGTCATAAGTGAAATAAACTTGACTAATTGGTTAACATATTTTTACTAAATTACACTCATAAAAATAAAGGTGCTTTAAAAGGTTCTTCACCTTGATGGCATAGAAGAACCATTTTTGGTTCCACAAAGAACCATTTAGTCAAAGGTTCATTAAAGAACCATCTCTTTCTTACCTTTTTAGAATCTGAACCTTCTTTCACCACAAATAACCGTTTGGGAATCAGAAAGGTTCTTCAGATTTTCTTTATGGAACCATTTAGACAAAAAAAGGTTCTTTTTTGGCATCGTGAAGTGCCTTTATTTTTAAAAGTCTAGCTCTTCCCATGCCTTCACCAAAAACCCATACTGTTATGAAATATGTTCTGACTAAATTCACTTTACCCTCAGGCAACATTTTAAATGTGTTCATAAGCATTTATTGTACTTACATTTCTAGTTTAATGTGTGTAAATCAGTGTTTCTGTTATTTCCAGTCAGTCAGTAGAGGAGATAATCAGACGGACCAGTACAGCTCTGTGAGGACAAAATGAGTCAAGCTCCAAAAACTAAAGATGGAGATTTTTCTCCAGGATTCAGGTACTCTCATTAAAGAGAACATGAAATAAAAACGGACCACTTTTACTTTGTTAATAACATTTTCTGGTTCTTTTGTTAAAAACTCAGCATTGGACCTAAAAATGTAAAAATGTTGCTTTCCCTCTGAAACCACTTTAATTTTAGTTGAAGTCACCAAGTCCTCTTGTTTGCTGTATTACAGTTCAGTCCAGCAGAAGAGCTCAGATTCAGCAGAACCCAGCTGTGTGTCCATGAAGAGTGACTGGTCTATGGATCATCCACCTGAATTCAAGGGTGGAAACACAGGGCTGTATCTCAGGTGTTACTTTTAATTTCAGTATATGCTAATTGTGCTACATTGTATACGTCATGGTTTGATTTTTGCAGAAAATTTATTTTGTTAATCATTATCTTGATTTGATGTCTCTACATTGTTTTGCTTAGGTTAAAACTTTACTACTACTACTTACAAACTCTCATCATACAAATACAATTCAAAGAATTAAATATAACCTCTGTTCTGTTACAGTTCAGTGCAGCAGGAAAGATCAGATTCAGCAGAGCCCAGCTGTGTGTCCATGAAGAGTGACTGGTCTATGGATCATCCACCAGAAATGAAGGGTGGAGACAAAAGCCAAAGTAACAGGTACAATACTGTTTATGGGATTAACGCTAAAGGATTAGTTCACTTCCAAAATTAAACATTTTCTGCAAATTTACTCACCCCCATGTCATCCAAGATGTTTATTTCTGTCTGTCTTCCTTTGAAAAGAAATTAAGGTTTTTAAGGTAAACCTTAATTTTTGCTCCTGGATTTTTCTCCATATAAATGGACTTCAATGGTGGCCAAAGGGCTGAAGGTCCAAACTGCAGCTTGCATGCAGTTTCAAGGGGCTCTACACCAGTGGTTTTTCCACCTACCTGTCATGGTTCAGATGAGGCAAGGACTCAATGTGCAGGAAGAAATTAGGATTTATTAATAATAAACACAACAAAATTATCAAAAACTAACCCAAGGGAAGGAAACAGGCAAGCAGCCAGGAATAAGACACTGCAAGCCAGAAATGGGCAGACCAGGACCACACAGGTAAATACCACACATAAAACAATGACATCTAACAACAAACCATCCAAAGACTGCAGACACAAGGATGATAAATAGGGAGACAAATGAGGAAGGTAACGAGGGAGACAAAGGTGGAGCAACTGAAACAATAATGAGGTAACAAGATGAGTGGAGTCAGACAATAGACAGGAAAGCAAATGGCACAACCATAGACTGTAAAAAAACATGGACGTAGTGTAGCTCAAAGTGGGCAGAGCGGGCTGTCGCCATCTTGGAAGCGTGTCACTGCGTGTCACTCCCAGATAATCGAAAATGGGTAAAAAAGCGGGAGCTGGTTGCTGAAGCCACGTCCACCAAACGCAATAGCATTGTCAGCTGCGGAAATCCACCTGTCACTCAAGTGACCACGCCCCTTAATTATGCAGAACTTTAAGGCTTAATATAATTTAAAGGGATAAGTTATTTAAAAAAAATTCACCCCCTCACAGTTGTCATGAAGGGCAAAATTAGCTATATAGACTGAAATGTATTTTTTTAACCAGGCTATAAACGTAATTTTTTTCAAATGTAAGTTCGGCATTTTAACATGGGGAGTCTATCAGATTGCCTCTACTGGCCAGCTGACAAATTACAGTTTAAGTCACTTCCTTATTAGTCTGGAATACATGGCAGCTTTCTATGGCCAAGGCCTAGCCATGAGGCCGTTTAACTGAAATTGTCAAACAACCAATCACAGTTAATTTCGTTCTTCATCATGTTTCGAGGCGTGGAAATGTTGCACAATAACAGACCAGTGTGTAAAGGTGGGCGTACACGGTGCGATTTTTGCTGTCGTACGAGTTCGCATTCGATTTTTTTCAATCGTGTGGAAATCGCGTATTCTCGTATGGTCGCGGCTCGTATCATTTGCGGTGAATTACGAGCCGAGCAGAGTGGCCTACGAGCACTTCCCGACCTCCCGATCATTTTTAAACATGTCTAAAAAGTTCGTGAGCTATCGGTTTGAATTCGTGCCATTTGTGCGGTTGAACGAGCCGATTTGTTGATTTATCTGAAGTTGACCAATCACGAACTAGGAAAATCACAGAAGAAGAAAGACGAAGACGGCAGCTGAAGTCTGTCAGGAACAGCGAGCGCTGTATGATGTTTCTAGCAACGTATTCCAATGCCTTTTAAGTTCTCTCTCTCTCTCTCTCCCTCTCTCTCGCTCACACACGTATATGCAGTTTACAGGGAATCTCCATAAACGTAACGGTATTCTATACTGTAACGTATATCCCCATACACTACCTCTATCATCACGAAAAATGCATGTTTAAAATTTCTATTAAACACCGTATAGTATTTTTTTTAAAGCCATTTGGTTTACGAGGGCACAGTCCTCACAAACCATGTTTACATTTTAATACCCATTTCAGATATTTATATACCATATACAAGAACACACACACAGGATAACCAAACGTCCCAGTTTCCTATTGCTGAAAAATAACCTGTACGTGTAGGAAACAGTCACGGCTCGTATCAATATTTTATTTGCAGTTATATTAGGCGCGTTCCACTTGAAGCACCGCTGCACGCACAGAATGATCACCTGTATGACATCAAAGTACCGCGAGAGCGATTCGAATGCATTGGATATGTGTGCTCTCATATCGCTCTCGCGGTAATGTCATACAATGATCCTTCTGTGCGTGCAGCGCTGCTTCAAGTCGAACGCGTCTATCAACTTTGTGCGATTACTTCTGGAATTCGCAGGTTGTAAAATCGTGTCGTATATCATCTCGTCCGTACGATTTTCAGATAAACTCCCTCGTGCCGTGTGCGTGGACATACGATCTTCCGACCATCCGAATTCGCACCGTGTACGCCCGCCTTAAAACTCTCTGACATATTTTAAAGATTCTATGTCTCAAACTTTAAATATTTCACATACTTTTGAAAATCCAGCATTTAGCTGATCCTGATAAGCTCTGGTTGTCATAGTTGTAAATGCAGAGGCTTTCTTCTTTTGTAAGGGGGTTTGGCGCCACGGCATCTTTGTTTACAGGCGGAATGTTAAAGAACGTGATGCACACATTTAGCTGAAATCCTGTAGAATTCAACCAATCCGATGACGACGTCGACATTCCTGAAATTTTCCCAGTTTAGTGTGCCGTATGCATCAGACGTTTAGCCAAGGGTTCTGTGGGCGTGACATCTGAAGCTGAGACTACTTCCATATGGGATTCATGAGAGAGAGCGACCCCTGCGTCTCATTGTTCATACTATCCATCCTAAATAGTATGTGAGATTAGAGTAAGTGTGTCCCAAAGCATAGTATGTTGAAAAGAGTACGCCAAAAGTCCTTGGATGGCTTACTATTTCAGGTCGATTCCTAAATTGTGGATCCATGCACACTCTACCGACTATAGTTGCCCACAATCCATTGCACTTTTGTGAAGGATTCGATGCATGTGACCAATGCTTAGGTAGACAGGTTAACAAGTTCAAAGGGGATTGAGTTACTACTAATCAACTTTTAAACTGGTAAAAAATATTTATTTATTGTTATCCGTATTATATTTCATCTGCAACAGGAATGTGAGCTTTTATAGACATCCATTTGGTCGTTAACTTTTAAATGCATCATTATGCAAAAAAATATTAGCCGAGTTAGCCGAGATTGGCAGATCAATGAGCTACTTCTTTTCTCAAACCAGCTAAATCTGTTACACTACTCTACCATTTGGCTAGACAAGACAATTATTCCCCGAATGGGACCTTGTAGAGCCCTGGAATGTTTTTCTCAAAAACCTTAATTTCTTTGCGAAATTTGCGAAAGACATTAATATCTCTGATTACATGGGGGTGAGTAAATTATCAGAAATTTTTTATTCTGGAGGTGAACTAATCCTTTATCACTTATGGTCTCTTAAAATGGTAGCAACAACATTATGCCCAGCCCCCCCCCCCCCCCCCCCCCCCAATCAACATTCAGTTAATAGTTACAGAACTGTAGAATATTGCACTCTAATTAGTAACTGAAAGTATGATCAAATTAGCCAAAATAATTAATAAGCAACGTGTACTGGTTGGGTAATATGTCAAACTTATAGTAATGTCCAGTGTTGCTGAGCTTTACAGATGCAGATTCCATGTGGGCCAGCTCATGGGTTCTCATCATAAAGGATGAATAGTCAAAGATTAATATGTTATCTATGTTCTATTACAGTTTAATCCAGCAGGAAAGATCAGATTCAGCAGTGCATAGCTGTGTGTCCATGAAGAGTGACTGGTCTATGTCTCATCCACCAGAAATGAAGGGTGGAGACAAAAGCCAGAGTAACAGGTACAATACTGTTACTATGACCTCTCGTGCTCTCTTAATGGTTTCAGAAAATGGCAGCAACAGTAATATAGAAAAATATAGAAAGGGGGAAATTTTTCATATCTGTCTTATTTGTCATGCTACAGTATTGTTCAAAATAATAGCAGTACAATGTGACTAACCAGAATAATCAAGGTTTTTCGTATATTTTTTTATTGCTACGTGGCAAACAAGTTACCAGTAGGTTCAGTAGATTCTCAGAAAACAAATGAGACCCAGGATTCATGATATGCACGCTCTTAAGGCTGTGCAATTGGGCAATTAGTTGAATTAGTTGAAAGGGGTGTGTTCAAAAAAATAGCAGTGTGGCATTCAATCACTGAGGTCATCAATTTTGTGAAGAAACAGGTGTGAATCAGGTGGCCCCTATTTAAGCATGAAGCCAACACTTGTTGAACATGCATTTGAAAGCTGAGGAAAATGGGTCGTTCAAGACATTGTTCAGAAGAACAGCGTACTTTGATTAAGAAAGTTGATTAGAGAGGGGAAAACCTATAAAGAGGTGCAAAAAATGATAGGCTGTTCAGCTAAAATGATCTCCAATGCCTTAAAATGGAGAGCAAAACCAGAGAGACGTGGAAGAAAACGGAAGACAACCATCAAAATGGATAGAAGAATAACCAGAATGGCAAAGGCTCAGCCAATGATCACCTCCAGGATGATCAAAGACAGTCTGGAGTTACCTGTAAGTACTGTGACAGTTAGAAGACGTCTGTGTGAAGCTAATCTATTTTCAAGAATCCCCCGCAAAGTCCCTCTGTTAAAAAAAAGGCATGTGCAGAAGAGGTTACAATTTGCCAAAGAACACATCAACTGGCCTAAAGAGAAATGGAGGAACATTTTGTGGACTGATGAGAGTAAAATTGTTCTTTTTGGGTCCAAGGGCCACAGGCAGTTTGTGAGACGACCCCCAAACTCTGAATTCAAGCCACAGTACACAGTGAAGACAGTGAAGCATGGAGGTGCAAGCATCATGATATGGGCATGTTTCTCCTACTATGGTGTTGGGCCTATTTATCGCATACCAGGGATCATGGATCAGTTTGCATATGTTAAAATACTTGAAGAGGTCATGTTGCCCTATGCTGAAGAGGACATGCCCTTGAAATGGTTGTTTCAACAAGACAATGACCCAAAACACACTAGTAAACGGGCAAAGTCTTGGTTCCAAACCAACAAAATTAATGTTATGGAGTGGCCAGCCCAATCTCCAGACCTTAATCCAATTGAGAACTTGTGGGGTGATATCAAAAATGCTGTTTCTGAAGCAAAACCAAGAAATGTGAATGAATTGTGGAATGTTGTTAAAGAATCATGGAGTGGAATAACAGCTGAGAGGTGCCACAAGTTGGTTGACTCCATGCCACACAGATGTCAAGCAGTTTTAAAAAACTGTGGTCATACAACTAAATATTAGTTTAGCGATTCACAGGATTGCTAAATCCCAGGAAAAAAAAATGTTTGTACAAAATAGTTTTGAGTTTGTACAGTCAAAGGTAGACACTGCTATTTTTTTGAACACACCCCTTTCAACTAATTGCCCAATTGCACAGCCTTAAGAGCGTGCATATCATGAATGCTGGGTCTTGTTTGTTTTCTGACAATCTACTGAACCTACTGGTAACTTGTTTGCCACGTAGCAATAAAAAATATACTAAAAACCTTGATTATTCTGGTTAGTCACATTGTACTGCTATTATTTTGAACAATACTGTATATCTCAGGAATGAAATAAGGTAGAAGAAGAATAAATTCCCCAACATATAAGCTGTATGTGATTTAATTTGACAGTTTTGAAATTGTTGAAATTGAAGTAATGCGTCACTCAATTATAGCCAAAGCCCCAAACAATTATGCTTGTTTTATTGTGATTTTGGGCTCTTTTTAATCTATTTTATTGAATTTTCACTATCTATGCATGTTTCTTGAAGTTATGAATAAAAGCGCAACGTGAAAGGTATAGTTGGGTTTTTTGATGCACCAATATTTTGTGTTATTCCATTTAGAGGCTGCAAAGTAATTTGATTATGATAGGATGTGTATGTGTGTGTGTGTGTCTGTTTATCAGCATTTTCTCAACACTCAAAACTATCACTTTAATATTTTTCTATCATAATCACAACTAAATGGTTTACAGAATGATTTAGTTTTAGAACATAATTTAATGTCAAAGTATTTGATTATTTATGTACTTCATATTGTTTAAGGCAAATCCTGCGACCCAGACCAGCTGTAACAGAACCAGTCTGTAAGAAAATGAAATATGATGAGTCTGTGAATCAACCACAGGACTTTAATGAAAGCTTGTGTCCTGGCATCAGGTAAAATAGAAGGGTTTCATGCTGCAAAGATTCATTTTATTGTTTATTATCAGTGACATGATCAATAATTGAAAGGTTTCCCTTCATTAGTAGTCTGCTCTTTTTGAATATATTTACTGTAACTCTTTGAGTCACATAATAATGTCGTATTTTAATTTTACAGCCATACTGTTCTCAACACATTTAGATCAAATCTGAAGAATAAGTTTGAGTGTCTGTATGAGGGAACAGTGACGCAGAGAAACCCAACACTCCTGAATGAGATCTACACAGAGCTGTACATCACAGAGAGTGAGAGTGGAGAGATCAGTAATGAACACGAGGTGAGACAGATTGAGACACAATCCAGGAGAACAGCATCAGAGGACAAACCAATCAAATGTAGAGACATCTTTAGAGCTTTACCTGGACAAGACAAACCCATCAGAACTGTGCTGACAAAGGGAGTCGCTGGCATTGGAAAAACAGTCTCTGTGCAGAAGTTCATCCTGGACTGGGCTGAAGGGAAAGAGAATCAGGACGTCCAGCTCATATTTCCTCTTCCTTTCAGAGAGATCAATCTGATAAAGGACAAAACACTCAGTCTTTCAGATCTTCTTCAGGTCTTTTTCCCTGAAATAAAAGAAATGGAAATATCCAGTGATGAATATAAAGTGTTGTTTATCTTCGATGGTCTCGATGAGTACCGTTTTCCCTTAAACTTTAAAAGCAATGAGACTTTACTGGATGTGACCAAAGAGACATCAGTGGACGTGCTGCTGACGAACCTCATTGTGGGGAATCTGCTTCCCTCTGCTCTCATCTGGATCACCTCCAGACCAGCAGCAGCTGATCTCGTCCCCTCTGAGTGTGTCCATCGAGTAACAGAGGTACGAGGCTTCAATGACCCACAGAAGGAGGAATACTTCAGGAAGAGAGTCAGTGATCAGAGTCTGGCCGAGAGGATCATCTCACACCTGAAGTCATCAAGGAGCCTCTTCATCATGTGCCACATCCCAGTGTTCTGCTGGATCTCAGCCGCTGTTCTGGAGAAGATGTTGAGTCGAGCAGAGCGTGGAGAGATTCCCAAGACTCTCACTCAGATGTACACACACTTCCTGACGGCACAGATTAATATTAAAGACACAAAGTACAATGACAACAAGGACACAGATACAGAAATGGTTTTCAAATTGGGGAAACTTGCATTTGAGCAACTGGATAGAGGCAACCTGATCTTCTATGAGGAAGACCTGAGAGAGTGTGGCATTGATGAGACAGAAGCATCAGTGTACTCAGGATTGTGCTCTCAGATCTTCAGAGAGGAGTCTGGCTTGTATCAGGGGAAAGTCTTCTGCTTTGTTCATCTGAGTGTTCAGGAACATCTAGCAGCTCTATATGTGCACCTCTCCTGTACAAACCAAAACATCAATGCATTTGACCAAATTTTGGTAAAAAAGAATCTTCAAGTATCTGACCTGTATAAGAGAACTGTAGATGATGAATATAACTCAAAGTTCTATAAATATTCAATGTCAATATATTCATTTTCCGAGCTGCATCAGAGAGCTGTGAATGAGGCTTTACACAGAAAAAACGGACATTTGGACCTTTTCGTTCGTTTTCTGTGTGGTCTGTCAATGAAGACTAACCAGTCTCTCTTAAAGGATCTAAAGATACAGAAAGAAACCTGCTGTTACAACAAAGAGGAAACTGTTACATTTATCAATAATATTATCAGGAAAAGTCAATCTCCAGAGAAATCAATCAATCTTTTCCACTGTTTAAATGAACTTGGTGACCATTCTCTCATTGAGGAAATTCAACACTATCTTAAATCTGGTAAAATAAAAAAAATTGAGCTCTCAGTTTCTCAGCGGTCAGCTCTGGTTTTTGTGTTGCTGACCTCAGAACAGGAGATGGATATGTTTTGTCTAAGCAAATATACAGGATCACACATGACTCCAGATGAAGTACTTCAGACACTTCTCCCTGTGATTAAAGCAACAAAATCAGCTCAGTAAGTAAACCTGGGAATAATCATTACACTTCAGTTACCAATGGTTACAACCCTGCCACAGTGTCTTTAGCTCTCGATAAAACACTGGTATTTCACAAATAATATGTTGTTATTTGGCTCATTCTTTTGTTTATGTATTTACTGTGCTTCTACATATTATCAGATACAACTGAAATATTATATATTAGGTTTGATCTACCTGTCAGTTAAATGCCTTTTAATAAAATATTATTGTACCTTTGTCCCAGACCCAGACTTTAAAACTTTTTAAAATTATGATTGTCTGAACAAAGAGTTAAATGAACCATTTCAGTAAATAAAATGCGTACTGTCAGCCATTTAATTTCCTTTTATTCCCATCATTTCTATAACAGAATGCTATTAAAAAATTAATTAATTTAAGATGTGGTAGAAATGAAATCGCCCTATTTATGTTGTCCACTAAAAGTGGGCCAAATGTGTCAAGAATTAAAAAAAAAACACATACATACTTAGAGGCCACACTTCTGATTAGTTATTACCCAAACAGCATTTGCAGATGCTGGACAAACCTTTTTTATTGTTTATTGTGGTTAATAATTTAAAATGTGTCATTTTCATTTTGTCAGGCTTGATGACCGTAATTTAACAGAGATAAGCTTCACTCATCTGGCTTCAGTGCTCAGCTCAAACTGTTCGTGTCTGAGAGATCTGGATCTGTCTGGGAATTATCTGGGAAATTATGGAGTAGAGCTGTTTTGTGCTGGACTAAAGAATCCACACTGTAAACTGGAGAAACTAGAGTAAGAATCTCATACTTAATTTCTAGACGGAACAAACATAATACATAAAAGAGAGTTTTTCCCCCTTTAAATTCCAGTGCAGCTTGACATGTCCTCTTGAAAATCTCATTCCATTTGAAAGTATTTAATTCAGCTCTAGAGACAATTTAAGGTAGATTTTAAGGGTTTCTTTTAAGGAACTTTTCTTATGAAAGTTCATACATCATCGTTGTTCGTTGCAGGTTGATGTGTTGTGGTGTCACAGATAAAGGTTGTGCTGTTCTGGCTTCAGCTCTGAGATCAAACCCCTCACACCTGAGAGAACTCAATCTGGAGTGGAATAAACTGGGGAAAGGTGTCAAGCTGCTCACTGATCTTCAGAGGAATCCATACTATAAACTTGAGACACTGAGGTGAGACACATGACATGGTTTTTCTTGTGTCACTGTGATTAAGCAACTATTCTATATCAGTTTAGGCTTAAAAAATTGTCTATTTTTTGTTTGTATTGCTACAATAATGTAGCAGAAAGAGTATTATAAAATTGTTCACAGTTGCACCAAAACAGTTGGCTGCTTCAAACAAAAATTTATTTGCCAACTCTCCATTACACTGTGCCCCATTTACCAAAATGCTCTGAACAAACACACAGTCCTTGATCTCAATCCCAGCACTCTTACTCTTTCATTTGTCCTGTTGTCAGCAGATTCAAGTGGTTGAAGAACATCAGAAAATGAATGCGTATCTCAATACTCAATTCAGTGTAGACAATGTCAGTTATTATAATGGGTTCTATTGGACTTTGACCTGATGCTTGCGCTTTGGGATGGCACCACAAGGAGACGTTCACTTGCCGAGCACAAACTTCTGCTGCATTCTGGATCATTTGCAGAAGCTTGACAGTACATGCAGGAAGGCCCGCCAGGAGAGCATTACAATAGTCCAGTCTGGAGAGAACAAGAGCTTGGACAAGAAGATGGGTTGCTTGCTCTGACAGGAAGGGTCTAATCTTCCTAATGTTGTATAAGGCAAACCTGCAGGAACGGGTCGTTATAGCAATATGGTCTGTGAAGCTTAACTGATGATCCATCACAACTCCTAGGTTTCTTGCTGTCCTCGAAGGAGTTATGGTTGACGAGCCCAGCTGTATAGAGAAGTTGTGATGAAGCAATGGGTTAGCTGGAATCACCAGGAGTTCAGTCTTAGTAAGGTTAAGCTGAAGGTGATGGTCATTCATCCAGCTAGAAATATCACCCAGACAGGCTGAAATGCGAGCAGCTACCGTCGGGTCATCTGGCTGGAATGAGAAGTAGAGTTGGGTGTCATCAGCGTAGCAGTGATAAGAAAAGCCATGCTTCTGAATGACAGATCCTAAAGATGTCATGTAGATGGAGAAGAGAAGTGGTCCAAGTACTGAGCCTTGAGGAACCCCAGTAGCAAGGTGGTGTGACTTTGAAACATCACCCCTCCAAGACACGCTCAAGGATCTGTCAGAGAGGTAGGACTTAACCCACAGGAGAGCAGTTCCAGAGATGCCCATCTGAGGGTGGACAGGAGATATATAACTATTAGTTAATTCAGAAGATAAAAGAAGTCTTATTTTTGAAAATGAGGAATATCAGAAAGTCAGGTCCTAGCTATGATGAAAGGAGGAGCTGGGGATGGAAGATGCCACTGCCACAGAAGGATTTTACCCCTTTTGGGGACTATTAATTGATTTAATATTTAAAATAAAATTGGACAGGCAATAATATAATGTATTAATAAATAGTGAATAATAAATGAATAAATGGAGCAAGAAGGGCCAAAACAAGTTGTGCTATCCTGGCACTGGGCCTGTCAGTAGGGGGCCCCCAAATCCCAATGTGTAGTAAACACCACTACTCAAGAGACACCCATACAAAATAATTTAGTGTGTCCTGAATTAAGGTGTGAGAAGAATTGAAATTTGTTCCACATACTGTATATTGCATTGAATTTTCAGATATTCAATTCAATATTCAATTCAATATTTGTCAGTGGTCTCTTCACAGGTTCAATGATATGTATGTCACAGCTGAAGGTTGTGCTGCTCTGGCTTCAGCTCTGAGATCAAATCCCTCACACCTGAATCTGTGTGAGTGTAATCTGGGAGAATCGGGCATGAAGCTTCTATCCACTGTACTAGAAAATCCTCAGTGTACAGTGAAAACACTCGAGTAAGATAATTTCTCCTAAAGTAATCCAGTTCTGGTGTTTTAGAAACATTTGAAGTCCAAAGCTAAATTAATTGTGCGTCATTGTTCTCTACAGACTGAGGAATTGTGGAATTACGGCTGAAAGTTGTACTGCTCTGGCTTCAGCTCTGAGATCAAACCCCTCACACCTGAGAGAACTGGATCTGACATGGAATCATCTGGGCGATACTGGTGTGACACTGCTCTCTGCTGGACTGGAGCATTCTCACTGTAAACTGGAGATATTGAAGTAAGAGCATTAAATTAAGTTTAAATAAATCAAATTCTATTACGTTTGACCAGTAGTGTAATATGTTTGTGTGTGTGTATATATATACATATATATATATATATATATATTAGGGGTGACCCTAAATAGTCGACGATTCAATGCTTTGATTCGAAGAGCCTGATTTGAATACCAGTCTCACAGTCGAATATTCGCAGGCTGTTATGATTATGCCATTCTGGCTATATGTGAGTGCTCAAATATCTGATTTCACATAGAACTTAATGTTTTCTCCCAATAAGTTAATATGCAGCCTATTATGAAAAAGCCGTAAATAAGAATCCAAAAAGCTTCAAATAAATATTTTAAAGTGCATGAATAAATCCAACCACCCCTGTAGATTTATGTTTCACTTTCCATTATCCGTGACTGACAGAGGAGCATCTTGGCGGCAGGGATTTAAAACTTTACCAAGACTGACACAGACAGGATTTTTTCGAAGTGATTTCAAAATATTTCAGCTGGAGTATATATATCGTGGATATATTATTTATCTGATATAAAATGCATTTGGATGAGTCAAGCGCTTCATTGTAGTACTACGGTGATATCAGATAGCCTATAAGTCCTAATATTAATGTTTTGTTATATAAATAAAAATAAAAATGTGCTATCAAATGCTCACTCTACTGGTCATCTTCAGTGCGCGCAGCTCAAAACAGAAATGCAGAACATTAATAACTACTGTCATATAGGCTAACTTTATAATAAGAGCACTATTGTAAAAATTTTGAATTGTTAGGGTTTCGCTGACGTTTAGTGTTAACTATATTTTAATAAAAACATAAAAACATTACTTACCCCGTTTGTATTTGCAAGGCATTTATTACACATTTTTATCTTTGTGTGTTAACATTAGTAATTATGGCAGTCGAATGTCTTTAGCTATTAGTCAAATATCAGCAAGATTTGAAAATTCCGATTCAACTATGAAAAAACTTAGTCGGGACAGCCCTAATATAAATATATATATATATATGAATTCGACAGATATTGGATTTTGCCGATACTGATAGCTAGGTTGGACCACACTGGCTGATACCGATTAATTAACCGATAGTTTTAAAAATGGATACAGAAAAAAAAAATTGTGCACTATTTACATTTATTTTAATTTAATCCATTCATTCGTATCATATCGTAGCCTAAGGTTTAAATCATTGCCTTTTAAATATATACAAATAATAGAATGTGTATGATGTATTATTATAGGTGATATTACTCTTGCAAAGCTATGATTTCTTAGAGATGCACAGAGAGGCAACAATAATGCTGTTTTTTGATTTGCGCTCTTTTCATTCATAAAGTTTATTCAGTCTCTTCACACTCGTGACTTTAGAGGTCTGTTGTATAATATTGCGTTGATCCCTCGACTCAACTGTTATCTAAAAAACTCCGGACTATGCCAGCTTCAGACTCACATTACAGTATTCAGGCAGAATTATTCAGAATTTATTTGTCTGTTATTCATTTTTAAGCCATTATACGTTCCATTCTGAATAAGGAATTCGGCTTCAGGCACACCCCTAATTATTAGCCTACATTTCATATTTTAATTTTACATGCAACATAGATAAGGTCATAGAAAGTAACAGCTACACGCAATTTTGTAATCCTAAAATTCATTTAGTACTTGCAAACTCTTTGTACGCATTATGGTTAATGCATGCTCGAGTAGTCGATTGTTTCCGACAGCGCCGACTATTGGTTGAAGTAGTTGATCACTCGACTAGTCTATGCAAGCCCTAATACACACACACACACACACACACACACACATGTAAGTGTAAAATAAAACCAGGGACATCATAAAAACTGATTCAAATGGTGTCATTGTTCTCTGCAGGTTGGAGCACTGTGCTATTGCAGCTGAAGGTTGTGCTGCTCTGGCTTCAGCTCTGAGATCAAACCCCTCACACCTGAAACAACTGGATCTGACATGGAATCATCTGGGAGATACTGGTGTGACACTGCTCTCTGCTGGACTGGAGAATCCTTACTGTAAACTGGAGATGCTGAGGTAATCTCTCTTTTTCATATTGTGATTTTTACTTTACATATAGTTTCAAAGATGCTAAAGACCCTTCTGATGGTTATGCTACCATAAAGAAAAGGAAGAGGGCTGTAATCTTATCATAGTGATAATTTTTGTTCATTTTGTACCAATTGAGCATAGTTTATGGTTTATGCATTACAGAAGGGTCATTATTACTAGCTTATCTGCATTGGAAACAGGACCACAGGATGCAGCACGAAACAAATAAAGATCTATTATTAAAACTCATGATTGGACATTTGAAATTTCCTATGTTCCTCAATAATAAAATCAGAGAACTTGCTTTTGGCAAACCGGCTGAATAGATACAGAGATTTAAGAGTGTGCCATTGTTCTCAACAGGCTGAGGTATTGTGGAGTCACAGGTGAAGGCTGTGCTGCTTTGGCTTCAGCTCTGAGATCAAACCCTGAACACCTGAGAGAACTGGATCTGACTGGGAATAAACTTGGAGTGCATCTGATTTCTCATCTAAAGAACGATCCACTTTACAAGATAGGGTTGTAACAATAAGTGCAATATTCAGTACAAATGCATATCCAAATCTCAAGGAGAAAATTAAGCCAACAATCTGGATGAAAAAATCAGATGAATAGTATTCAATATTACATAGCAATTCAAAATAGTCCAGATGTGCAAGCACTCTCAGTGGAAAAGAAAACACAAATTCGAAAATGTATTTAACCATTACCACAAAACTGAGGTATGCACCAATGTGTGAATTTTGTGTACCGTTGCAGCCCTATTATTATTTGGACATGCTACAGTGAGTATTAATTGAAGTATTAATCTCAACCACAGATTAATGCAAAAGATAATTTTAAGCTTCTGTGCAGCTCAAACTCTCATTCAGCAGAAGAGATGCTCTGTAGAAAAAAGCATCCTATTACACCTTTACTATTCTATGGAAACCCATTTCTGCCACATAAGAAAAAAAAACATGCTTTGGTAAACAGAATTATAAATTAAAAATCTACATTGTAAGATAAAAAGTCACATTTTGTCTTAGAATTTAAATCTCATAATTACAACTCAGAATGTCACTTTTGACTTTCTCATAATTTCATCTTCATATTTTATATTAATGACAATGTGAAGAAACCCAAAAGGAGCCCCCAGGAACCTTGCATTTTTCCAGTGACGTTCTACAGTTCATCTGGCGTCAAAACAAGACACTGCAAAAATAGACATAACTATTCAAATCCAAAGTAAGGATTGTAGAAGGAATAATTTGATTCTGTAGCTAAATAGTTTTGATCTGGTTCGGTTTTATATTTGTAACACTGGTGCAGCAGTTACACAAGTTAATGTGAATAATTTAAAACATTTCTGTGATACAAGCCTCTTTAAAATGATCTACATATGTTTTATCTTATTTATTCAGTTTAGTTATGCCCATCCTAGTGTTGTCACGGTACCAAAATTGTAGTGTTTGGTACCGATACCAATGAAAATCCATGGTTCTCGGTACCAATTTCGGTACCAAAGCAAAACACTTTTTTTTTTTTTTTTTACTACACTTTCATTTAATCCAAACTGTGTACATATTTAAACATTTTAAAGCCAAGAATAACAACTAAGTTAGCTAAAAAAATAAACTGCTTTTCTGACTGATATGACAGTGTTAACCATTTGTACATTCTCTGACGCACATATTTCAGTTTCACAAATCATTTTAAAGCATCTGATTAAAAAAAAAACTGAAATAGTAAAAAAAAAAAAAAAAAATAGTTTTGATTGACAATGGGGTCTTAAAAGTTAAGCAGGTTTCCCCACAATCCATGACTGCTCCTTTGTCTGAAGCTGCAAGTGAGCTTAGGCTCAGAGAGCTAGCTTTCCAGGAGAAACAGCTAGAGGGCAATATAAAAATAAGAGAGAAAGAAATGCTACTTGCACATGAACTGTCTCTTAAAGAGTTGGAAATAAAAACTACTGCTTTAACTCCAAGAAGTGATACCGCTCCATTTGATGTTGGTAGACACATTAAGTTAGTACCTCCTTTTTCTGAGAAAGATGTTGAGAGATATTTTTCTCATTTTGAACGGGTGGCAACCACGTCAAAGTGGCCTAGAACTATGTGGACTTTGCTTTTACAAAGTATCTTGGTGGGTAGAGCTCAGGAAGCTAATTCCGCTCTAAGCCTTGAGAAGAGTGCTAATTATGATGAGGTCAAAACGGCTATTTTGAAGGCATATGAGCTGGTACCTGAAGCTTACCACCAGCGCTTTCGAAGTTGTACAAAGTTTGCTCTCAACACTTATGATGAGTTGGCAAAACAGAAGGAGAATCTGTTTGATCGGTGGTGTACTTCTCAGAAGGTGGAAAGTAAGGAACATCTTAGACAACTCATTTTGCTTGAAGAATTTGAAAACTGTCTGCCTGAGGTTGTTTCTGTTTATTTGAATGAGCAGAAGGCAATGACTTTAGAACAAGCTGCAATCTTAGCAGATGAGTTTATCTTGACCCATAAGGTAAATTCTGAAACACTCTGAGGAATTCTAACCAGCGCCTAATGCGATGGAGCCTGTTTTTGCAGGGATATGATCTCACGGTCTGCCATATTCGTGGAAAAAGCATAATGTTTTGGCAGATGCACTGTCAAGGTCGTAAGTGCTTGTGTTTGTCTATCGTTTATGTACTTGATGACTTTGCCATAGGTTGGTCTATAGCAATGGTTTAAGGGTGGGAGTGTTATGTGGGAGTGTTTTAATTTGTTTTATTGCAGTTTCCCTTGTAGCAATTTTACAGGTTAATTGGATCCACCTGAAGGGAGCCACTTTAAATCTACAACACATGCTCTCACTCTCTCTCGTCTTGCAGCTAACACTGCAGTAACAGTGTTTCTGCTTCGTCAGTCCCATTTTTCCTTTTGTTATTAAATAAACTTATTTTGATTGATTTTGATTGGCATACTTTTGTTTTGTGTCCTTTATGTTGCATCCCTAGAGCCAGGGTTGTAACACATCATGTCCTCCTTTTTTTTACCTAATAAAAGTTATAGGGGCATTAAATAGTAAATAAAGAAACCACTTTAATGCTCATTATATTAGTTTCAGCCAAGCTTAGTTTAGTTTAGTTTATTTTTAGTGTCATTGCATATCTCTACACAACGAAATTAAGATGACATCAATCACTCAGCAGCTAAAAGGATAAAAAGTGACACTGTCAACAACAGTCAATAAATATATATAAACATTTAAAAATACACAGTGTAATTCAAGTCCAAATTTAATTAGCCTTCCATGATTTCGGCCTTTCAGCAGCTCATTTATGGCCTTTGGAAAAAAACTGTTTCTCATGCGGTTTGTCCGCGCCCTCATGACCCTGAGCCGGCCTGAGGGTCAATGGACAGAATGTTAAAGCAAGAGCTTCAGTTACAACTTAAAGATTCTGTATTTTGGACTGATAGCCTCACAGTATTGCAATGCATTGAGAATGAAGCCTCATGGTTTAAAACATTTGTTGCCAATAGAGTTTCCTTCATCAGAGAAGCTTCTGAGCCTTCACAGTGGAGATATGTTGGCACATCACTAAACCCAGCAGACATGGCATCTAGAGGCATCAAAGTAGAAAACTTAATCAAAAAGCAAAATTGGATCAAAGGACCAGAATTTCTTTGCAAACACGAGAACGAATGACCTTTGCGACCAGATCAGGCAAGTGCAATGGAGGTAGAACTGAAAAAATCAGTGGTAGTAAATTGTATCAGTGCTACAGGAAAAGGGAAACCTATAGATAAACTGATTGAGTATTATTCAGAATGGTACAGGTTGAAGAGGGCTGTCGCTTGGATGTTACGTCTGAAGGAAATACTACAGCACCTATCAAAAAAGAGATGCGAAATTCAAGCTACCATAAGTCAGACAGAAGGTAACCCAGGTAAACAACAAGCTCATTTGCAAACTCAAATGTTCAAGCTGAAACAGACACTGAATAAAAAAAACCTCTTTCAGTAGAAGATGTGGAAGATGCAGAACTGAGTCTGATTCGTTACAGTCAAAGGCAGTCATTTCCAGACGAATTCAAGTCTTTGCAAAGCAGTAAACGTCAAAAGAAACAGCCCTCTGTCCAAACTGGATCCAGTAGTGCAAGACGGCATACTCAGAGTAGGTGGTAATTTAAATCAGTCTGCAATGCCAGAATCTGCCAAGCATCCTGCAATTCTTGACAAAAAGCAGCATATAACTTCTTTGATTCTGAAAGATATACATAAAAACACAGGCCATAGTGGCAGAAATCAAATCCTTGCAAAACTACGAAAAAAGTTTTGGGTTGGTGCTGCCAATGCAGCCATTCGAAAGCTGATTTCTAAATGCACAGTGTGTAGAAGATTAAATAACAGAGTCAGTGAACAAAAAATGGCAGAACTACCAAGAGATTGCCTTTTGCCAGATGTTTACACATGTAGGTGTGGATTATTTTGGTCCCTTCTTAATAAAGCGAGCATGCAGCATTGTGAAGAGGTATGGAGTGCTGTTTACATGTCTGACTATAAGAGCAGTTCATATTGAGGTGGCCAACAGCCTTGATACCTCATCATGCATAAATGCCATACGACGTTTCATCTGCAGGAGGGGGCAGGTGTCTACAGTTTGATCGGACAATGGTACGAACTTCATTGGTGCTGAAAGAGAGCTTAAAGAAGCCATCCAAGAATTAAATCAGTCCAAAAAAAAAACAAGTTCTTGTCCAAAAAGGAATCAAGTGGATCTTCAATACCCCTGCAGCATCACATCAAGGAGGAGTGTGGGAGAGACAAATCCGCACAGTTCGAAAGATTTTGAATTC
Source organism: Carassius auratus (assembly GCF_003368295.1). NCBI lineage: Eukaryota > Metazoa > Chordata > Actinopteri > Cypriniformes > Cyprinidae > Carassius > Carassius auratus. The sequence goes on along the minus strand of NC_039282.1, from coordinate 15,777,823 downwards.
TGTACTGAAACAACAGATATTAGATGATGAGGGGCTTCACACAGTTTTGTGTGAAGTTGAAGCCATTATAAATGACCGACCAATTACTAAAGCATCAGATGATCCAAATGACTTGTCATTACTACTATATATAATCCATAGCGATTTATTTGTTATTAAATAAACTTAAGTTTCACCAGATTGCCCTTCATTCAAATCTTCGGTTTAACTGCGCTCATAATATTAGTACAGAATCAATCACCAAAAGAACCAGTTCGGTTCAGACCAAGGGGCAAGGAACTCGACCGGAAGTTGAAGTCGGGTGGGGGCTGCCATCTTTTAGCAGAACTTCACTTGCGTTAGCATTCCCATTGACTCCCATTCATTTTGGCGTCACTTTGACAGCGAATAACTTTACATCTGAGGCGTTTAAAGACTCTGTTTGTCCATTATGTATTTCTAAAGATACACGACAATGTATAAAGGGCTCCATTACCTTCTATGTTACATTATGGCCCCGTATAAACAGTTTTTGTAAAAAATAGGCTAACGATTGCGTCATAACCACTCGGCTCTCTGTCGCATTAACCGTACAGACAGGAGGAGAAGCTCGCAGGCAATTAACTTAATATGGCGTACTGGCGTTACATTTTAAAATACTATACAAAATAATTAATCAGAATACTTACTCCTGCTCACTCACGCCAAAGAACTCCCCGCTCGAGCTCGCCGTCTCTGCAAGATTAACGATGGCAGTTTGCACGCACAGCCACTAGAAGATTTACATCTGTCAGACAGGTTGCTGACGTCGTCAAGCTTCGTTTGAGTCTGCGCGTCAGAAACGGAAGTGCTAAAAAACGCTAAAACTGGGCTTCATTTGTCTCAATTGAGTTCCAATGGGGTCGCTGTGTCCATTTCTTTTACTGTCTATGGTTCAGACCAGTTCGGTTGTGAAGCCAGTAAGGAAGTGACTAAAACTGTAATTCATCGACTGTCCATGTTAAAATGCCCAACTTTACAACAGAAAAAAAAAAGTTTAAAGCCTGGTGCAAAAAATGAGTTTGGTCAATATAGCTTATTTTGCCCTTCATGACAACTGTGAGGGGGCTGAATTTTTTTTTATAACACATTTGTTTTAATTATATTAAGCCTTAACATTCTGCATAATTGAGGGCGTGGTCACTTGAGTGACAAGTGGATTGCCGCTGCTGACACTGCCTTTGTGCTGGTGGTCATGGCTTCAGCAACCAGCTCCCACCTTTTTGTCCATTTTCGATTGTCCGGGAGAGTCACCGCAGTCACGCTCTGCCAAGATGGCGATGGCTCGCTCCTATGGTTCAGATGCACTGCGTCAGTCTGCTTTGCAGTTCAGTATCATCATCAGCTGTTTTACTTGTGTTCATGTTCTGTTTACTACAAACTCAATTTGTGAATGTGTCAGTTAACTATAAATACAGTACAGGTATTTCATAAATCATCCCTTACTCCTATTAAACATAGTCTTTAGAGTCTTAATTATTGTCCAACTTCCCTGAAAACCCCTTTGGCCTATAATCTAGCATAATCTACAATTTAACAAAATACACAGATTAGATACAGTCATCTTTAAAAAAAAAAAAAAAAAAAAAAGCAAAATAAAATAGTTATTTTATCACACTTTCTGATGCTTAACAAAATACCTAGATATGAAATTTGTCCTCTTGAAAAATAACACGCATGCGCAGTATCATTCTCAAATCGGATGCGTCCGACAGAAACGGTTCTCGGTTCAGTGTACACTGATGATCCGAAAACCGATGCAACCGGTTCTTGATTCAAGAATGAGAACTGCTCCAGCAGTGGGCGTGTTCGTTCATTATCTGGCTCTGCTCGGTTCATCTTCAGTTCTCTCTTCACAGCAGTTCAGTCAGTGTACTGTTTGAGTAAATAAATTAATCCGGGATATTGGTTTATTCTGACTCTGAGGGAGTGTCAGCCACGTTAAAAAAAGTTAACAGCTTAAGTCATTGGTGGATTAATGCTTATTGGAGACGGGAACCATTTCAAACGATTCGGTTCGATTTGGTGAAGTGGTTCAACCAGTTCACTAAGAAGAACCTGTTAAATCAAACGATTTGTTCGCGAACCGGACATAACTAGCCTGGCTCTGTTTACACTGTCCACCCACCAACATGGGATTGGGATATTCAAAATAACAAATGTGAAAAATGACATTTGATTAAAATCAGTTGTGGTGGAGTAGTTGATAAAGTGTATGCTTTTTGACACGATCGACCCGGGTTCGCATCCGCCTTTCATGTATTTTTTCTCCCTTTTAAAAAAATCATATACTATTGGAAAAGCCTTCATTTTCTATAAAAATTAAGGAAATAATTAAAAAGTTGAAAATAAATATTGGGTAGGGTTAATTATGGAAGATAAGGGAATCACTGTGTAATCTCCTGTCAGTGGGATCGTTAAGGGTATGATAGATCCAAAAGGCAGAACCTTCGTAGATTTGCACTAAAATTCAACCTAAAGGGTAGTTATTTAAACTATACATTTTATTGCTTATTGTTGCTATCTTGATCTTTCTTTTCCAACAGTGGAAAACACCTTTTTAGACTACTTCTGTCATGTTTCACTTTAATGTAGATGGAGAACTTTTTTTATGGAAGTAGAAGTCATCAAACCATGTATATGTATGTGTATGTATATGTATGTATATATGTATTTATATATTTCTTTCTGATAGGTATTGGAATGTGATCTATGTCAAAAAGTAGGAAAGTGTTTGACTACTGTGCAGACCTTACAGTGTATTGAGGTAAATAAGTGCAGTATAGGGTCAAAGACAAAAAAGGGCTGGTTTTCAAGCATCAAAACACGTTTTTGTTTTGTTTTAATACACGAGAAAGAATGTATCCTTGTAAATTGAATAGATTAAATAAAATGAATTATATAACATGTATATAACAACATTTTTATAAATTATTTATTATTAAACATAAATAATAAATATAAATGTTTACCATGATCTTCAGAAGACACAGACAAAAATGCCTTAGTGCAACAATAGTTTATATATCTTGTCATGCATATTTAAAATAATTATTTAATGACATATTAAAAGAGTAATTACATAATATTTCAAAGAATATTTTTTTTTCGTTATCTCCAAATCTGGGACTTTGTTTGTAAAATGTTCCCCCAGTTTCCTGCTCCACCTTCCTGTTCTCCATTTGATAATTTATTGGAGAGTCCTCCAAGATGGAAGGGCATTATATCAGCACTGTACTATAAAATCTTGACCCAAGTCTATACATCCCCCTCACAAATAAAATCTTGGTGGGAAGATGATTTAGAAATGGTTATATCAGATGAGGAATGGGAGTCAGTCCTATACAGAATACACGAACCTTCAGTCTGTGCATGACACGGACTGCTGCAGTGCAAAAATTGTTCACTGTGTACATTGGACAAAGCTAAAACTCTCTAAGCACTTTCAGCATATAGATCCTGCTTGTGATCGCTGTAGATTTACCCCAGCATCTCATGCACACATGTTTTGGTCCTGTATAAAGCTTAGGGGCTTTTGAGCTACTGTTTTTGACCATTGTCTCTGGGTTCTTGGGTACGATCTCACCTTGCTTAGATAGCTATTTTTGGAATTACTCTTGTAACATATAATCTTACAAAAATACAATCTGATTGTATAGCTTTTATCATGCTCTTAGCCAAACGATTAATATTGCTGAAGTGGAAGGATCAGAGGCCTCCAACCCCAACACAATGGATTTGTGATGTCCTCTTTTTCCTGAAATTGGAAAAAAAATCTAACATTTTATAAGAGGTTAATCTTACCAGTTTAATAAAGCTTGGGACCTTTTTAAGCAATATGTCATGGAACATGTTTTATTGTCGGAGGTAGACTGATTCATTGTTCTTGCATTTATCCCCCCTTCTATGAAACATTTATTTTATTTCACAGATTGTGCACTTTAATTGTTTTGCTAAGCCACACTTTTGAGTACTTGTTTTAGTTGTAATATATTTTATTGTATTAAGTTGATCTCGTCTCGTTTTGTTTTGTTTCCCTCTTTGTAATATTGTCCTAAAACTCATAAAGCTTAAAATAATAATTATATATATATATATATATATATATATATATATATATATATATATATATATATATATATATATATATATATATAGTAATTACTTGTAATAATGAATTTTGAAACTTTACCATTATTCCTAGGTTTTGCCAATTTATCAGTGAGAAGTTATTAATCATTAAACCACAACACAATTTAGTATGGTCACTTATTCTTTGATATATTTTTATATTTACAGATCAGAATAAGTATGTTGTTTCTTTTCTTTTTTTACATAAATATAAATGTTACACTGAATGACAATGGAACATTATTTCACCCACATTTTGACATTTTATTTTCCCAACATATTTAAAAACATTAAAAGTTGACATTTCATTTAATGTGCTTTCTATGTATAGAAGACCACTTTTGTAAAATTCTTTTGATGCGGACACTTAAATGTCTTTGACCTAGTAACATTTTGATATATATATATATATATATATATATATATATACACACAACTCATCTCCACTACAAATAGGAAAAAGAGGCTACAATTTGCACAGGCTCACCAAAATTGGACAGTTGAAGACTGGAAAAATGTTGCCTGGTCTGATGAGTCTCGATTTCTGTTGAGACATTCAGATTGTAGAGTCAGAATTTGGCGTAAACAGAATGAGAACATGGATCCATCATGCCTTGTTACCACTGTGCAGGCTGCTGGTGGTGGTGTAATTGTGTGGGGGATGTTTTCTTGGCATACTTTAGGCCCCTTAGTGCCAACTGGGCATCGTTTAAATGCCACGGCCTACCTGAGCATTGTTTCTGACCATGTCCATCCCTTTATGACCACCATGTACCCATCCTCTGATGGCTACTTCCAGCAGGATAATGCACCATGTCACAAAGCTTGAATCATTTCAAATTGGTTTCTTGAACATGACAAAGAGTTCACTGTACTAAAATGGCCCCCACAGTCACCAGATGTCAACCCAATGGAGCATCTTTGGGATGTGGTGGAACGGGAGCTTGGTGCCCTGGATGTGCATCCCACAAATCTCCATCAACTGCAAGATGCTATCCTATCAATATGGGCCAACATTTCTAAAGAATGCTTTCAGCACCTTGTTGAAATAATGCCACGTAGAATTAAAGGCAGTTCTGAAGGCAAAAGGGGGTCAAACACAGTTTTAGTATGGTGTTCCTAATAATCCTTTAGGTGAGTGTATATAATATAATATAATATAAAACACACACACACATATAGGGTGCTTCCACACCTTCCTCATTTAGTTCGGCTGAATCGTACCAGAGTTCGTTTCCCCCTTTGGTGCGGTTCGATTGGGCAGGTGAGAAAGAAGCAATCGCACTCGGGTGTGGACTAAAGCGGACCAAACACTGCTTGAAGAGGTGGTCTCGGTACGCTTTCAAACGAACTCTGGAGCGGTTTGTTTGTGGTGAGAATGTGATCCGACCTCGATCAGACCCAACTGCAAAAAGTACTGATCATTTTTGGACTAAACCAGCTGCCGAAGTCAGCTGCGCTGTGCATTATGGGATGAGGAAGTGTTTGTTGACAGTTTGCACTTTAGCATGACAGCTCGTGGACAAACTTGGAGTAGTGAGGAGGTGCGAAGCCTCATAGAAATTTGGTCAGATGACCATGAGCATGTCAGAGTTAAAAATAATTAAATGCACGCCTCCACTTGAAGTTACGAGTGATTCCCGCTCGCCGTTTGCAGTGCATTAGAACATTGTTTTCAAGCCGCATCCGCGCTTCATTATAGAAATTTATTTTTTGCATATGGTGGTGTATAAAACAATGTAATAGATTATGGCCAGGGACAAAACCAGCCCGCGAAGTCGTGTAGTTGTGTTGTGTCCGTGTTGTTTACTGGCTTTTCCTCTTATGTTGGAATTTTCCCACACGTAAATTCGGACCAATCGAAAAGCAGTTTAGGATATACGTCATGGCCAATCAGTGATGTAGATGTTGTCATGTGACTGTATTTTGGTTCGTTTCAACTGGTACGGACCAAAGCAATCAGTGTGGTGTGAAAAGGAACCAAAAAAGCTGAAAAATGCTACAATGTATCATTGTTTGCCCTTGGTTCGGACCAAATGAATCGAACTAGAGATGTGAAAGCACCCATATACATACATACATACATACACACACGGACACACTTAACCTACTTTGCATTTTATAGGTTTTTTTTTGCAGTTTTGGAGCTTGTTGGAATTGATTTAACTGGTCCATTACCCAAAACTGCAGAAGGCTTTCAATATATCCTAACAGCTACAGACTACTTCTCAAAGTGGATTGAGGCCTTTCCTTTAAAAACAAAGACAGCTGCTGAAGTTGGAAGACATATCTGTTCCCTTATTTGTAGACATGAATGTCCCAGAGAATTCTCTCAAATCAGGGAAGAGAATTTGTAAATTAAGTAAGTCCATTGAAAAATTATTTGTAATAATTTGGGTCACTGTAAAATCATCCTACATGTTTACTGTACAGTGGTAGACAATCTGATGAGGTATTTTGCGCTTTAAAATCATCCTACATGTTTACTTAATTTTTGTAGGACAATCTGATGATGTTGTTGGCACTGTAAATAGCCTATACCATTGCCTAATAAGAATCTTTGACAAAGTTACTTTACGTATAATCACAGGAGCGAAGCAGTAATCCGCAGTAAGATTTTTTGGTGAGGTAGGATTTATCGATAGATTTAGCAAAAATTTTGCACTACGGTAGGGAAATCTGACGAGGTAGGACAAATCTACAGAACAACTGTTAAATATGTTTTTCAATGGCTCTGGTGAAAACTAGCGTAACACTGTGGTTGAATGTAAAAGAAAAAAATTCCTTCCTTTCGTGCTTTGGCGGTGCATCGCCCAATCGCCTTAATGGAGAAACTGCCACTGCAGTTTATGGTAAACAAACAATTATATAAAATCTTTAAATTACATCAAATCACAATTATAACCAGTAGACAGCAGCAGAGGACCACATATTGATTATTAATCCCTAATTTCCCTAAATCACTATAAAATATAAAATCATTAAAAACTGATTTTGTTAGAATTTTACACTCTTTAAAAGTGTAATAAAAGTCACAAACTTTTCTTTCATTTTCTTTTAATTTTTAATTCCTTAAATATACTGTATACATATACAAAGTTAAGAGTGCATTCTGAAGCATTACTGCTTCATATTAATGAAAAACAAATTTTTTGATTAATTTGAATACCCCCACACATCATCCCACAGTGCCACCAAATCTGCTCCTGGCACACCATCTGTAGAACTTTAGAGGTGCTGGTGCCACTGCTCATAAATGATCTCAGGGGTTAAAGCAAAAAAAAAAAAAAATCCTGAGCCTGAACTTTTTTCCTGGGGCGGGGGCAGCACATGCAAAGCATGCAGTGACTGTGACAATTTTATCATTTAACATGCTTTCTTTATTCAAACTGATTTTCTTTTTCATGAATGTATGATTGACCTGCAGAATGAAAGCTGTATCATTCACTTGGAAAATTATGAGCTATATCATCACTTATTTACACTAGGGGTGTGACAATACACTTAGCTAATCACAGCAGTTCAGTCAGTGTACTGTTTGAGTAAATGAATTACTCTGGGATTTTAGTTTGTTTGAACTCAGAGGGAGTGTCAGCCACATTAAAAAAAGTTAACAGCATAAGTCATTTGTGGATTAATGCGTATTGGAGACGCGAACCGTTTAAAACGATTCAGTTCGATTTGGTGAACTGGTTCAAGAAGATCCAGTTACATCGAATGATTCGTTCGCGAACCGGATATCACAAACTGCTTTGTTTTGAACTCTCTCACAACAGACACGGAAGAGAAGACAATGCTGAACAGTTTTTGCTATTTTTGGACCAAAATGTATTTTCGATGCTTTAAAAATTCTAACTGACCCTCTGATGTCACATGGACTACTTTGATGATGTTTTTCTTACCATTCTGGACATGGACAGTATACCGTACACACAGCTTCAATGGAGGGACTGAGAGCTCTCGGACTAAATCTAAAATATCTTAAACTGTATTCCGAAGATAAATGGAGGTCTTACTGGTTTGGAATGACATGAGGGTGAGTTATTAATGACATAATTTTGATTATTGGGTGAACTAACCCTTTATGTACATCATGTATTAAAACAAATACCTGCAGAAGGTGCCAATAATTAAAAATTATTTACGTTACAAATCTAGTGAGATAATGCACACAGTTTTTCCAGATTACATTAAGCAAATAAAAAAATCAACAACAAAAAAATCAGCGTATACAGAGGAAGAGTTTAGCCCCTTTCACACATACAGTCTTTACTGGTAAAGTTACCATTAATAGATCATGTGTGAACAGGACCTTTTCAGAAATCCCGGGAAATATGTTTTTGCAATCATTTCATTCTTATGGAGATTACATGATTAATCTGAGCTGTTTACAAAGCTCTGCTGCTTCATAATGAGCTTTTCTATTTAAATACGCATAAATACTATGTAAATACTATGGATATATTTGACCATTTCGCCTCAAAGCTTTTTGTCGCGCTTGTCCATTCATCAGGGCTATGACTCTGCAATTGAATACTATTAAGCGCATCTTGTGTTTATAAAAGCAAAACATTCTGACTGGCTACTAATGTTATTTTGGTTGAGAGTGAAAGCACCTCTCATACCATTGGTAGGCGAATGCATGGACTCAAAAGTGATATCAATCAACAAGATTCTTTTTTATTATTTTTTTTTTTTATGTAGGATTAAACGCCGCACGCCGGAAATCCGTCAAGGTGCCGGAGAAGTTTAAGCCCTGTGAGTCTGAAGCCCTGCTTGGATTGTTTGTGATTCTGGTGGTCATCATTTCTTGCATCGTCTTGAGCCTTCACATTGCCAATTATAAGCTATATTGTTAGTAGACTGGATAGCCCACAGTCATTATGCTAAACTTCTACTAGATGTACGGTAATATTGTAAGGAAAGGAATTACTTTTAAATGACAGTAACAAGTAATCTATAATGTATTACCATTTGGAATGAACTTGCATTGATATATACATCTGTTTTTACATTATCTGAAGTCAATATTTCAACTAGCAAGGCACACATCCGCGCAATTTCTTACAGTTTGGAAGAGGTTGGATTGAAAATAGACAAATGTCATGAAATTAATAATTTGTAGAGCTCTGCCAGAAGCAGCAGCCATGATGAATAGCCAATTTGTATGGTAGCATCTGTTAACCAAATTCATGTAACTCACATATGGCAAAATCCAGTGAGCCTGTTGTGATTTGTGCTCCCAATGCATGTTTTAGTGAACCTTAGTGCTAGCTGAAATCTCTAAAAACACTCTTCATCTCTGTTGTTTCTGTTAAACCACCCCACTCAGGGTTGTGTCTAAACAAATTTCCAGATTTGAGTGGAGAAAGGTGAGGGAGAAGAGTAGGACGAGGTGAGGAAGGTAAAATGAGGAAGCAGGGTTGGGTTGTAGGAATCGAGTCAGGGATAGAAGTGGTGACAGGAGGAGATGTTGAGAAGACGAGGTTGTCGCGGGAGGGGTGACAGGTTGAGATATTGGTGAGAACAATGTGTTGTGGAGAGATAATTTGGTGAGGAGGGATGGTGTAGGAATTGTGGCATGAGGTTGGATCTGGGGCTTTCACCATGTCACATAGTCCCTCAGGTGTGTGGGTAGGAGTCGGTGTGGATATTCTCCCAAAAACCCTAGAAATCCTAAAATAAAACACAGAGTTACTTCATTCATTTTTAAATACAAGTCTTAAACATGATTTAACTATTTCAGTACAGATTAATTATCAACAAGCCACATTTCTTTATCACATATGCAAAAATAAACTAGATCTGAAAATCAGTGATTTCTCGACAGAATCCCAAAAATCACACACAAACCAAGCCAAAAGCCAAAACGATTAATGACAATTTTAATTTACATGTCTTTCTTTGAAATAATGTTATAATAGATAGTACAAGTAACTGTATAACATCAATAAATACTCCAAAAAACAGTATATTTAAAAAAAAAATACTATTAAGTAGGTCAGTGTTTATCTGATTATCATAACTGACACAATGGTTGAAACATCTGTCTTAAACAGCCATCTTGCTTTTTTATCTCCATTCATTCATTCATTCATGAAAATTTAGACATGAAATTATAAAAAAAATTCAGCTAGGGCTGGGCGATAAAACTATAATGATAATTATTGTGATATAATTGATCCTCAATAAAACGATATGAAGCGTTCGATAAATGTTTGGTATAATGATTATTGATAATGTTTCCACCAAAAGTGGAAGTACACAGCTCTGCTCATTTGAAACGGACCACACAGAGCATTTATCCACTCAGCTCATAGTTCAAACGGCAGCGCAGCGCAAGCTCAGAGCAGATGCGTTCACTCACTTATGACTTAAGTCATAACAGTGCTGTGAGATCCAGTGTGAAGCGCTTGAATTGTGAAGAACACAAAGGACTCCGTAATTTAAACTAGTTTAAAGGCCGATGGAATGGCACTGACAAACAGGAAAACACTGTGAGCAACGATACAGTCAGAAGACTTTTTAATCTACAAATCGCCACCATTTCCCATGGATTTACTGTAGTAACAAGGACTGCACCATGGTATTGTGGCAGAAATTAAGGATATTTGCATATAATTTTTATATATTATTAATGTAGACATGTATGAAATGTATTAAAGGAGTAAGGGAATATAATAAATGACAGTATTTTTTGTGATTAAGCTATAACATTTGTGTATTTATACCAAATGTAACAAATACCTAGAAACCATAGTTACATTGCTATATTTTTACCATGGTATTACGGTGCTATGTGTGGTTTTAACTGGTTCTTATGATTTAAATGTATGCTACTATGGAAGACTAATGGTTTATTTTAATTCACTCACAATAATTACATTTCAAAATATAAAAATGAGGGTTTTACAATTTTTACAGATGTTACTTTTTTTGATAATGAAAATAAATTTACATCTGCAGCCTAACTCGAGCTACTACTGTCAACTCAATCCAAGCTACTGTCAAATGTGCATTTCTAAGAGACAAAGTTTTGGCACTGCACTGCAAACTGTGCCTGAAGATTCACATCATCAAAATCATGCAACAAACCTGATTCATTAATAATATCACCCATATCCTAAGAAATTAATTTTTCTATACTGCTATTTATTTTAAAGGAAAATGATTGGAAAAGTGTTCCAAGAATTCACAAAAGTGAAGTCATTTAAAACTTCTGATTTCTACAACTTTCATTTAGGAGCAAAAATCTGCCGAATTTTTATCGTTTCGAAAGAAACCGAATAGAAATTTATAGTGATAATTATAGATATTGACTGATATTAAACATTTTTTTGTGAAATTCTTTTTGGCCATATCACCCAGCCTTATGTTCCGCTATATACATTTTGAATGAAAACATGGGTATTTATTTGAAATGATTAGAATGATCATGATCAATGATACTTACTTCCGCTTCTTCAGAGAAGTGAGCTGTTCACATACTGAATATCTTTGTTTATTCCCAGACAGATCAAGCTGTCTCAGATGTGATAGGTGTGATTTCAGAACAGCACAAGCTTTATCTGTGACACCACAATCAACCAACCTGTAGAGAACAATGACACACTGTTGTTATGTACAGTATAGGGATATGCAGAAATGTTGCTGCTATTTGGTATTGGTTAAATGTTTTGCTAACTAAACTAATTTAAGCTACATATTTACTTTGTATGGGAAATAGAATGTTACTGAAGCATTAAAAAGTGCTGTTCTTTCACAGTCTTGTCTGTGAGTTAGCTCTTTCTTGGTCACATACAGAAAGACTTATTGTACTTAATTTTTAAATTAAAATTGATGTGCATAGTATACATTCTGTTTTGGACATTTGTTGTTAGTGATCTCGGTTTCATCAGTTTAGTTCATGTCTCCATGGTTCTCATGGTTTTCAAATGTTTTTTCTAATGGTTCCCATTTGTTTCCATGGTTACTTTTAAGTTAACTGATTAACCCCAACTTTCTGTTCTTTTTCTTCTCATAGGGCTGATTAGTTTCGATATCTACAGCATTGGAAAGAATTTAGAGACAGCTCCACAACATCAACATCTCTACATGTACAGTATGGGAGCCATTCCATTCCAGTGTCTGTTGAATTACAACACAAACACACCTCATTCTGATTAAAGGGGATAATCCTCCCCAAAATTTTGTCATTAATCAGTTACCCCCATGTCATTCCAAACATGTAAAAGTTTGTCTTTTACTTCGTCTTCAGGAACACAATTTTAAATATTTTGAATGAAAACGGAGGATTGTGGGCTTGTGCCACACGGATGAGCGGTTTTCTTTCAAATCAAAGCTAAATACACAGAAACAGCGCATCCTTGTGCCGGCGGCTGATACAGTAAAGCACACTTAGCATATGGAGAGAGACAGAGCATACTATTATACAATTCCTTTGTGAACAAAGTCATAATTTTTGTTTTCTTCGCTTACAAAGTTTTCCAGTCACTTCAAACAACCCAGATTGCATGTCTGATGGGAGTATTCTGACAATGACTTTCATACCTTTTACGGACGTTGACACGTGACTAGAGGTGGGCATAGATTAATTTTTTTAATCTAGATTAATCTCACTGTGATCTTGAAATTAATTTAGATTAATCTAGATTAAAATGGCTCGTTCGAATTCTGCCGACGGCATTCAGAATATGTGTGTTACCCAAATAAAATTGACAAACAGTAAGTATTTGAGAAGGGGTTTATCAAGCTAGATGGTGCATTAGAAATGTACATCTCCTGTTTCCAAAATGCATAACAAACTGCTTGAAAAAGCTGTAAACTAATTCCACATTGCACATTGGGGACCTGGTGAAGGTTGTACCAGTGGGCCCTGTTTGAAATTGTCTAATTTGTATATTCGTTTATTTTTATTTATTTGTGCTATTTACACAATGTTTAAGGTTTTTTCAAGTTTGTAGGTGTCAAGGTACAGAAACTAAATAATTAAATGTAAAAAAGCACTGGATAGTCTTCAATGTAAAAATGAAATTTACAATGCAACCTACATTTATTCAGACACCTTCAACATTTCTCACATTATTACAGTTTTGCTATATATATAAAAAATTATATCTGGTTTCTGAATAATTTTTGGTTTGACTGTTGAGTAATTTTCATTTTCTTGGATTAACATTACAGCAGCCAGTAGCTAAATTAGGCGCGGTCACTTTAAGAGACGATGAACGCATCCAATATAATACACATCCCATTTTTGTCCTCAACTGTTTACTTTCACTTAAGAAATAAACTGACTGTTTTTTAGCATAATTTCCAAGGTGGATATTTTGACATATTTCGTATGTATTTGTCGGCACTAGAGCAAAAATAAGCAAATTCGATGTTCAAGTGTTTTGATCCAAACACTTGAAAACGCTTATTTTTTTGCGTCTCGAGACGCCTTTCTCTGCGTGAGCCCTGAACACCAGAACACTGCGAGTAGTGAGTGTTCATAGCTAGCTTAGTATAGACCCAGCTCCCAACCCAACTTTGAGAATAGATTAATGGCGATATTTTTTTAAATCGGCAGATAAGAGTCTCGTGTTAACGCAGTGTTAACTCCGATAACGGCCCACCACTACACGTAACACATTCAAGCCTCCCGGTTTTCATAAAAAAATATCTTACATTTTATTTTCCGAAGACAAACAAAGCTTTTACGAGTTTGGAACGACATGGGGGTAAGTGAATAACAACTTTTTTTTTTCGGTGTGGAGTATCCCTTTAATGAATTACTGATTTGGTCAGCTGTATGCAAATTTGGTCCTAGAGAGTCGCAGTCCTACAGAGTTTAGCACCAACCCTGAAAAAAAAAAAAAAATAACAACTCAAATGCCTATATCCTTAGTCACTCTGAAGACATTGATTAGCTTGTTTAGGTCTGTTTGATTAGGGTTGGAAACTGAACTCTGCAGGACTGTGGCTCTCTTGGAATGAAACTGCCTACCCCTGGATTAGGTGAACAGGAAGACCTATTCATGGCCAGCCCAATCTCTAGACCTGAACCCCTTTAAAAACCTCTGGAATGTGATCAAGAGGAAGATGGATGGTCACAAGCCATCAAACAAATCTGAGCTTCTTGAATTTTTGCACCAGGTGTGGCATAAAGTCACCTGGCAGGAAAGACTATTGGAGAGCATGCCAAGACAGATGAAAGCTGTGATGGAAAATCAGGGTTATTTCACCAAATATTGCTTTCTGAACTCTTTCTACGTTAAAACATCAGAACTTGTGTTCTTTACATTTGGTTCTGAAAACACTGCATCTTTTTTGTTATTTTGACTAACTATGATTTTCTGCAAATTAATGCTCTAAATGTTAACATGTTTATTTGGAATTGGAGAGAAATATTGCAACTAGTTTAAAGAAAAAAACAAAAGTGTTTATTTTACTCAAACAGTTCCCTATAAATAGTAAAACCAGACTAATTAATTTTGTAGTGTTCTCTTAATTTTTTCTGCAGCTGTATATTAATTACTCCATTAATTTAAGGCATGCAAAATTATAGCTCCATTGCCAAAATAACACATACAGTGCACTGTTTCTTGCCTCTATTTCACTGAAATCATGCAATCGTTTTTCTGGGAAGACATTCATGCAAGAAAAAGACATTTATCTTTGATGTTGCATTGCCCTGAAAAGTAAAACTGAAGTACAGGTGTGTGTGAAATGCATTATGCAAATAAACTTTTCCAGTTCCTTAAAATCAAATAAGAGAAGAGATGAAGATTGCAAAACATTCAAGCTTATGAACACTGTGACCAGTAAAATTCACCATAAACGCTTACATAGACAGATTGTAAGATATATAGTTTAATTCAGATATATGGGCTCATTTACACCTCATTCAGCAAGAATCCAAGTGTTTCCATATTTCTCAAATAACATTTAGAGCACCACATAGATTGGTGGCAGAAGACATCATTTACTTACCCTGAAGCTGAAATGACATTTTCTGAATGCAAAAGGAGAAATAAAAAATGTCCTTTTTCTACTTGCTCATATAATGGAATTAAGGGTGTCAAAGTTTTAGTCTCATTAAATAATCCCATGTGCCATAAATTAAAGGTTTTTACCAGACACTGCAATTATAGAAACAAGTGCAAACAGGACATTTTTCCCCCATTTTTCTCTGGAAAGAAAGAGAGGCTCCTGGTGCTTTCAAATCTCAAAGCCTCTTTCTCTTCTACATTAATTCCTTAAATCAAAAAAAAAGTGAAAAATTTGTCTGAGTACTAGACCATGTGTGATTGTCACCTGAGTGTTTCCAGTTTACAGGGAGGAATCAGTCCAGAAGAGAGACACATCGCACCAGAATCTCCTAGTTCATTCCCAATCATATTCAGATCTCTCAGGTGTGAGGAGTTTGATCTCAAAACTTCAGCAACAGTAGCACAACTTTCATCTGTAATGCCACAATCCTTCAACCTGTAGAGAACAATGACACTCACTTTCTCAGATCAGATCATTCCAAGGAATGTAATAAAATAAAAGCAATATATAAACATCTCAATGTTACATGATGTGTTTGCATTTTTTTTTTTGTTTAACCTTTTTACCAATCTGCACCAATTACACTAATTACATAATTTGGATATTATGGAGCTGTGAATCTGGCAGAAAGATGATTTTGCAACAATACCTTTTCATGTTTAATAATCAGATATTTTGTTGACCATCCCACATAATCTGCTTCTGCGAATTTGTCATTATTGATAGTAGGGCTGGTAGACATGATAAACCAGCAAAAATTTGTCAACTAGCAAAGATTGTCATTTGAATGTGTTTAAGCTCTGGGGTTCAAAACAAGTGATTTTTAATCCATTCAAGTGCAATAAGCAGTGAAACATTGAAATATCTCCCAAACATGCCTACCTGTATTACATTTAGCTACTATTTAACATTATTACAGCAATCCTATCGCATTTATGGCAAATAACATAAAACCCATGCTGACCCTGCTGATGAAAACAATAGAAACCATCACAGAAATTCTCATGATTTCCACTACAAATACCATCAAAAACATTACAATCAAGTTTTAACCATTAAAACATGTTTTCCTGCAGTGTGTTTTGTGACATATTACATTAGGAATTAGTGGCTTTAATAAAAGCAATGAACAGAAGGTGACCAGTAGAGACCAAGAGGCACTATTACAGTTTTCAACGGAGGATTATATCTAGGCCTTTCGCGATAGTCGATAAATCAATTATTTGCCCGAAGCTCAAAGTTCAATGCCAAGCGAGATATTTTATTTGAAAAGAATTCGCCTACATCGAATGACCAGTTTGGACTACATCCCTCTACTTCCTGCAGTAATGACGTCACCTTGTTGCACTCCGACCGAGAAGAGGAAGAGTTACGTTTGTGTTTGTCGCCATGTCGTAGAAACGCTGTTATTTTCATCTAGGAGTCCAATCATCTTTGTTTGGCTTTCCCAGGGACGCTGTACTTAGAGATCAATGGTCACAATTTATGTTTAACTCAGTTCCTGAAAATTAAAATCCACATGTAAAACTCAATTTCAATCAGTTTAATGCCGGATTCGCACAAAGATTATTCTTGAAAGATGGAGCAGTTCCCTCTTTGTCTGGAGAAGGCGTTGTTTATGGACCACAACCGGTAAGTGTATTTTATTATTTAAGTTGGTGCGTTTAACAGTTTCTGTAACTTATTACACAAAGGGCAATGCTGTTTAGCTTTGTTAACTAGACGGTAGGGCTGTGCAAAAAAATCAAGTGCGATTTTCATTCGCATCTCGTCAGTGAAGGCGTTCTGTGATTAGAAGTACATCTCCAGCAGATGCATTCAGATCAGGATTGCCAGGTTTTCAAAACAAATCCTGCCCACTTGCTTCTCAAAACTAGTCCAAAACTAGCCCAATCGCATTTCCAGGAGAGCAGCGTGCGCTAAGCTGGTGGAGAAACACAACAGCGGGCACAATCAGAACTCTTTACGTATTTCTGAAAGAGGGATTTTATAGAACAAGGAAGACATCAGCCCGAAAAGTGAAAACAGCGGTATACACATAAGTGAATTATGTGAAAAATAGTTTTTTTTTACGTGTGAAACATGAACGCGTTATATTGCACACTGTAAACAATCAAAGCTTCAAAAAAAAAACACGGAAAACATGACCTTTAATACCGCGTAGCATATTTTGCAAGTAACTTTGTTGCTCTTTCTGTCGAAATGGGCCTACATTTTGCTCGCTTCATTTGGCTTGCTCAACTAAATATGTCTGTAGGCGTTTGGTTGCGTGTGTGAACGCGCCCTGTGACCACAAAACTTTTAACTGATACTATTAGGAGCCATTCACATGTCGCGCCTAAAAACGCGCGAAAAACGCTAGACGTGTCGTTTTCTCCTCATTTCCAAAGTGCTTGAGCAGGTGCGCTGCTGAGGCATCTGTCGTTGCTAAGCATCCATCAGCCGCGATATCCATTTCAACAAGGACAATTCAGTAATGGATTTCCACCACCGAAAAACCCTTGCTGTAACTCTGTTACAAGATTTATTTACGAAGTTGGGTGCAACGGGGAATTTCACCCAGAAGGAAGCTGATTGAGTTGGTTCTTGTCACAGGACCTGGTGCACTTGCGTCATTCGGAACAGCTGAAATGTTTTTAACTACATATGGTGCGGACGTGGCTGGAAAAAGATGAGCGCATCTCTTCCATTATGAGCACTCATATTGCATTTGAAATAACGAACTTGAGCACCCAAAAGACGCAATATGTGAACGGCCCTTCATCGGTCAAAATGTTTACTTTCGGATAATGGCACACAAACATAATATAACATAAAATTAATACATTTTGTAATTTTGTATGTTTGTAAGCCACACAAAGTCAACATGTTATTTCTTGCTCGGAATCTGCCATAAAATAAAAGTTTATTGATCTTTGAAAAGGTGTACCTGCGTTATTATGCCATTATCATTATATTAGTTGAAATTGGTCTTAGAAGGACAATATTATAGTTTATTGCGATAATTTCTTGGACAATTTATCGTCCAGCAAAATTTGTTATTGTGACAGGCCTTACTGTATGAACTAAAATACTTGAAATCTACATAAAATGAACAGAATGCAAACTGTATATGACAATGATAAACCTAGAATCCAACCTGAAACAATAGAATTCTTAAATTTGAGTACTTTCATGTGTGGGTGTGTCATGTTAATCAGACTAATCACCTTATAGGCTACTTTATTTTAGGACTGAACTATTAATCGCATTTGCGATAATATTGCGATATGAAAAAAATAGATTTTTCAATCACAGAGGCTGCGATAACACTCGGTCACATGACAAGCAAGAGTAAAGAGTTGTGTTCGACTGGACTTGAAGATTGATTGGTGAATGACATCAAAGTATGGTAAGAAAAACCTTTATAGCTATAATATCTCTTTTAGCTCTCACAGTACTTTGATGACACGCACCAATCAGTCTAATCAGTGCTGTTTCAAGTAAAACACATCAAAGCAGTCTTCAGAGAAAGCATCATGTTGACTTGCTACAGTGTTGCCAAGTCCGCGGTTTGGGGAACCCCTCCATAAAACATGTATAAGAAACATGTCCTAACCCACCTGGAATACAGGTAAACCACCCTCGAAACGTGGTTGGGCTAGTTTTGAGTAGCAATTGTGAAAATCTGGCAACCCTGACATGCTTCGCACGAAATGTTTGAAAGCCTATAATAATATGAACGTACTTCAAAACAGCACATTGAAATTACTCAAGCAGTAACAGTGTTACGGTGCATTTCATTACTGAAGACTTTGACCTTAAAATAATTTATATAATAAGGCAATATATATATTCTTATTTATTAATTTAAACTCTTTCTAAAGCAGTGGTTCTCAAAGTGTGGGGGGCACGAGTATTGCGGGGGGTGCACTGGCCATCAGCAGAACAAGAAAACAAAACCATAAACAGCCGAAGGACAAACGGGAGACGGATTGGTTTGTGTAAAGGAAGAGAAAAGCCAAAAATGATGTCACACAGACCCAGGCAGAGGTTGGTCATTCAAAATATGATGAGGCATATCTTGCTCTTGGCTTCACTCACTTGGTCTATACTGGATGCTACAGTTGTCGCAACAGCTCTACTGTAAAATGGATGCAACAAAGCGACCATTGCAAATCATTTTGCGTCATAAACAGAACAAGGCATCAGTTTGATGTCACTGATTATGACAATGAGTTTTGCCGCTAATAGGTCATTCTCTCTATTCTGTTTTTCAATGTTTCAAGTGATGCAGGTGTTTTTCATAATGTTTAGTGAAATTATTGAGATAACATCCAGCTGCTATTGAAATCATTTGGCGCAACCAAAAAGTTTGAGAATCACTGGTCTAAAGTTAACAGACAGTGTTTAAAAAGTGAAGTCCATGATTATGGAGCTTATAATATGTCAAAACTATTTGAATTTAAATTGTGTAAATTTGAATTATTGATAACTGTCATAAAACTGAATTTTATGTTGCATTTGACAGTTCAATTTGTTTTTTTGGTTTTTTTTACACTTTAATATTGAAAATTTTAAATATTACAATTGATTTTTTTATGGGAGTTTTTTTTTTTTTAAATAGATGTGTTTTCAAACAGTTTATTGTTCTGAATTATTAGACTCCAAATATCCAGTTTTTAAGAATACAGCTTCAAGTTTAAGAAAAAAAGAAATTCAACATCAGATTCAATATTCAAAATTCAATTCTATCCTTGTATTGACAGTTATGCCAATAAAGTTATACCAATAAAGTTTTGACTAAATAAAACGAAACATAGGCTATGTTAAATTCAACTTTTAATCTGCACTTCCAGTAAAAATTCAAAAGTCATAGCATAATCAAATCGATTCCTGGATGTCATCATCTTCATGCGATTATCTCCACAAAATGATTTAGAGTCACGACATATCACGCTCCCATGAGTTAATATGACAGTTTCCAAAAACAAAACAAAAATTCATGGTCATGCACAATGTATCATCACATTTCCACGAGATAATATGTTGTGGCCAAAACTAGCCTAAGTGAAACAAATGTGTCAGCTCCGGTCATCATAAATGCTTCGTTTTACTTTTCGAAAAAAAAAAAAAACTTTTTCTATTTATATACATTTTCGCAAAACACTGCCGCAAGATACCTCAGTTTGTTTACACTCTGATTGATGCACGTGACATCAATCGCTTTGTTGTACACAAAGAGATCTTGAAGCTAGCGTGATGCTTAGGTGCCACAGACTGAAAATTCTAATTCAAATACAAAAGGAATTGCGATTCCATCTGAGTTTTGTCAGGTTACATGCACGATGCAGAGAGAGTGAAAAAGCAGATATGGCAGGCTAATAAGACATTTGCAAATGGCAGACATTTGGCAGTCACTGTGTGCTCGCGTGAAAACAAAAACTGTAATGCAAGATTTTCACTTGCGTTTTGGATTATGATAATTTGCCTGCGTATCAGATCATGTGTGATTCTTACCCGAGTATCTCCAATTTACAGTGAGGATGATAAAGTCCAGAAGAGAGCAACTTCACACCAGAATCTCCTATCTTATTTCCAGACAGATCCAGTTCTCTCAGTTGTGAGGGGTTTAATCTCAGAACTGAAGTCAGAGCAGCACAACCTTCATCTGTGACACCACAATCACTCAACCTGTAGAGAACAATTACACATGCTTCACTCTCTAAGCTCAGAGTACACATATCAGATAACAAAAATAAAATAAAATACAAATTGTGGTAAAAAAAAATGGCCGCAGTGAATTTTTTTTCCATATTGTGATGTACAATTGAGTGAAAATGTTTATCAAAAAATAAAGACAATATTGGTTGGGCACTTTTGATTGGGTTGCAATCAAATATGGAGGCAGATGAATGTGAGCTTGCAGAACTCAAGAAAAATGACTAAATGACTGAGACATTCTACAAATATCACCAAAGAGAATTGGCATTTTCAGCAGTATGCAGTATTATTATTGTTATTTGCATTTGAGATTCAATTTATTATTATATTTATTATTATTTAAATTTGAAGGCCTCAATCAGATATGTGAACGTGTGGGCCAAATGGACTGAGGGTCATGAGATTCATGCTGTACTCCAATTCCCCAACTTAAAATATCACAGGCAGCTCCTGGACCTTTTTTTTTTTTTTATCTCAGACCCACTTCTTCTCTTTTACATTACTTATTTAAATCTTAGAATAAGAGGGAATTTATCTTGAGTACCAGACCATATATGATTCTCACCTGAGTATTTCTAGGTTACAGTGATGAATCAAGGATCCAATAGAGAGATGCTTCACACCAGAATCTCCTATTTTATTTCCAGACAGATCCAGTTCTCTCAGGTGTGAGTGGATAGATCTCAGAGCTTGAGCCAGATAATCACAACCTTCATCTGTGATGCTACAATCCTTCAACCTGTAGAGAACAATGACACTCTTCACTCTCTCGGAACAGATAATTCCAAGGCATGTAATATAATAATAGCAATATAAACACATCACAGTGTTACTCGCTGTGTTTGCATTTTATATTTGTTTAACTTTTGTACCAATCTGCACCAATTACATTAATTACATATTTTGTATGTTAAAGCTGCGGTAGGGAACTTTTGACGCTCTAGTGGTTAATAAACAGAACTGCTTGCGTGTTGCGGAAGAACATTGTAGCCGGAACTACTTCTCTCTGTTTATGTCTATGAAGAATCACAAAGGTACTGGGTTTCTCCGCCGCGGTGCCCCCGAAGCAATCTAAAATAGTCCGAATATAAACACTTATTATAGGTGCACCCTAGTGATTCAGGACAGCTCTGATTGGTTGTTTCTTAACGGGTGCGATTTATTTCTGCAAATGGCAATAGGACACTGGGAGGAGCCAGAGGAGCTTGATTTTTTTCACAGATTATCTGTCTCATATGCTACTGTCAGGACATAATGACAGGTTTAACAAATATGTAAAAAATATATTTTTACAAAAATTCCCTACTGCAGCTTTAAACAGAGGATTTTTCAGAGAGATGAGTTTGCAACACTAATTTTTCATGTTTATTTCTCATATTTATTTGATTATCCCACATTATCTACTTGTGTTTCACTAAGAGAGAATTTGTCAGCCTCGTGGGCAGTGTTCCATCAACAGTGACCTGAGATCATATCCCAGGCAGCTCCAGGTAATTTCTGATCCAAAACCCTTTCTCTTCTACATTACTTCCTTAAATCTTAAAATAAGAGTGAATTTATCTGAGTACCAGACCATGTATGATTCTCACCAGAGTATCTCCAGGTTACAGTCATGATTCAGTCCAGAAGAGAGATGCATCACACCAGAATCTTCTAGTTTATTGCCAGACAGATCCAGTTCTCTCAGGTGTGAGGGGATCGATTTCAGAGCGGCACAACCTTCATATGTGATGCCACAATCCTTCAACCTGCAGAGAACAATGACACTTTTCACTCTCTTAGATCGTTCCTACACATGTAACATAGTAATAGCAATATATACACACATCACAATTACAAGATCAATGACCAGTACAGGGGAGTGCGTGGCATCAGCACTCATGAGATAAGTCTTACTACTTTTAATGAAGATGATTATGTGTTGAGTGTCTGCGACTTACTTTCAGTTTCATTGGGGACAGTTTGTGCACACGGTGATGCGTGTTGTATTTGCGCTGTCATATAGACTATAGCATGCTTTCACACATTATGGGAAGAGTAAAATTTACATATGTGGTTTCAAAATATAGATGCATTTACACTTACACCGTTTCATATGGAATGCATCCCAGACCACCTCCTGATGTGGTTTAAGCAATCGGATTTAAATTCAAAAGCATTTCAGATGCCATTTACAGCTGGGGCCTTCATTTATAACTATAGCATATGCACAAAACCTGCCTTGAAAGAGGCGTACGCCACTTCCTACATAAAAGGTGAGATTTAAAAATAAACTTGACAGGAAAACTTGTGCACCTATACGCACACTCTGACCCATGTGTCTGATGATTGTGCGGTGTGTGTGTGTGTGATTGTTATCAGGTGAACTTGTGATTGGTGCAATGGATCATGCGAAATGTTGTTCAGGGGGTACTTTTAGTGTGAAAGTATGTGTGGTGAATTAACGGCAGTTCAAAGACCGGATCATGACAATAGAAATTATATGCAGATAAGGTTATCCATAGTACAACTAGGCGTTATAAGCTCCATATATGGTTATTTCGGGGAGGAGTCAGGGTAAACATGCATGTACACACAATCTTCCCCTGACTGGGATCTATAAAGGGATTTTTGCAGAGGTTCTGGCATACACATGGTTTTATAAATCTGAAAACTTTTGAGGGTACGCAAAAGCTTTTGTGCCTACGTACACTTATAGGATAAAATCTACGGAGAGTTTTGAGACCCCTGGATCAAAGAAATCGCATGAAGTTTTTCAATGACAAGAGATCATATCCTGGACAGCTTCTGGTGCTTTCTGGTCTCAAACCCCCTTTCTCATCTACACTGCTTCCTTAAATCTTAAAAAAAAATGAGAGAGAATTTGTCTAAGTAACAGACCATATGTGATTCTCACCTGAGTATCTCCAGTTTACACTGAGGAAACAAGAGTCCAGAAGAGAGAGACTTCACACCAGAATTGTCTAGTCCATTTCCAGACAGATCCAGTTCTCTCAGGTGTGAGGGGTTTGAACTCAGAGCTGAAGCCAGAGCAGCACAACCTTCATCTGTGATACCACAATACCTCAACCTGTAGAGAACAATGACACACACTTTACTCTCTCAGATCAAAACACACAGATCAGATTAACAGGTTCTGTAGAGTTGTAACATAAGAAGTGACAGATTTTTTTCCATATTGTGATGTACAAGTGAAACAAATTAATCAAAAAAAAAAAAAAGAAAACAAATGTTGCAGTCAAATGTGGAGGCAGATGAATGTGAGCTTGCAGGAGAGAGGTTTAAGCGGTCTAATGACTGAAGACATCCTCACACGTCAACAAAGAGAAATAGCATTTTCAACAGAAGATTCAGTTATGAGATACTGATTAAACAATACATGGACATTTTGTTCTGTGTTATGTATTTCAGTTAATTTGCATGTTCTTCACGCTCATGCAAATAAAAAAAAGATTTAAGTGGGGGAAATGCTACACAGCTTTGAAGGGAGTTAAGAGTTAAAGTAGATTGAAAAGTTAGTAGACAAAATTTAAGTTGGCTTGAAAAAGCCTAGCTAGAATGTTTGATAAAATTTGAAAAGTTTGCAGTCTGAATGTTTTCAGTTTGACGTAGTTTACAAGTTAAAATAGTTAAATCTACGGTTGAATGTTTAAGGCAATACAGTCTTTTAGAAAAACAGGTATAAAACATATGGTGGTTGCTAGGTTGTTTCTAGCATTACTAACAAGTTGCTAACATGTTTTTTAATATGCTTACATATTAATAGCATTTTGCTAGCATGTATAACATGATTAACATGTTGTTAATATGATTCAAGCATGATTAACTTACTAACATGTTCTTGGCATGATTAGCAAGTTAACAGCATGTTGCTAGCATGATTCTAACATGATTAGCATGTTACTAGCATAATTAACATGATACTAGCATGATGCTTGCATGTTTTAACATGTTTCGCCAGTTACTAATATGTTTAGCATTTTACTAGCATTGTATTAACATTTTGTTAGCATGATTAGCAAGTTACTAGCATGTTGTTAACATTATTATCAAGGTAAAACATGTTGCTAGCATGATTCTAACATGATTAACATGTTACTCAAATGATTCTAGCATGGTTAGCATGTAAATAGCATGTTGCTAGCATATTTCTAACATGGCCTCCATGAGCTGGGTTTGTTTTGTTGGGCTCCACACCTTCTCTTTTGTACCAGCTAATTCTGGTTGGAATGGTCTACATTTTTTCAACTGTTTTACAGTTTTACTCAAATAGAAATAAAAACAACTTTTATTCATGGAAAAACATGGTAAAGGATTGGCAAGCCTCAACATGGGAGAAATTGGATGTGACTGAACATGGCTGAACTGTTTGTTAGACTGCATTTGCTCTTCTGCTTTACCCTCTGTACCAGCTTTGTATACCAACTCTGGCTGGTTCTTTCCTATATTTTTCAACATTTTTATTCTGAGGAGAAAGAAATAAAAATTTCTCTGGTGAAAATCACTGGAATTTCAACTCTAAGTTTTGGAGAAAGGATATGCTGGCACATGGCATGCGTTGTTTGTGGTTTCTCCAATAACTTATGAATTATGTATTTAAACAACTACAATTCATCTTGAAAGATGTCTGCAGTGGGAACTGGTGGACACACATGGTGTTGAGGTTGTTTTACAGGCCCTGCACAGTTGTTTACCTTTTACAGGCCTAACACAGGACAGTGGCTACTTCATGGAGTTTAATTATAACTCAATCATTGCTGGAACAGAAGAAATGAAGAACTGTGATCTTTTGTTGGTATCTTCACAGGAAATCATGGCAAATGGCTCACAAAAAGTAGCCCCAAATTCTGCTCTCCACATTGATCGAGCAAATATAAACAATTTGCCCAAAGTGGATCAATTCGCTAGAAAGTCATCAAAACAACATGTTGTAAAATAATTTTTGGTTATGCAACATGTAAGCAAAAAGAATTGCAAAACTTTCAAACAGTTAATCATGCAAAAGTGATTTGGGACATAAAGTCAAAGCCAAATGGTATTTTTGGAGGTCATCTTAACATACAGTGTTTTATAAAAAAAAAAAAAAAAAAAAAAAAAATTCAACAATTATCGAGGGAGTCTAATTTGGTCTTCTTAGCACCGAGTGAAACTTTGTTAAACACTAATATTTCTACAAATATGATTGATGCCCGTTTATACCTGTTACAGGAAAGACAGAGAGTCTGGTAAAGGAGGTGGGGTACTGTTTTACATCAGAGATATTTTTAAATGTTATATTTTTATGATTCAACTGGAGACTTTTGGGTTAGAATGTTTAATTTTAAATGTAGTATTATCACCGATAATTAATTTTAATATTATGGTGTTATTTAGCCCTCTTCTCATAATGCTTATTTTTACCATGATTTTGATCAACAGTTTAAATTGTTTAGATGTCAGACTTAAACAATTTTACTGGGAGATTTTAATATAAATTGATTGAATAAGTATTTATGTAACAGCAGAAACTTCTCATATGGCAGCAGAAATGTTAACCAGGCAACTGGTCTGTGTTTCCCAGTGACTGCAGGATAACTGCTTAACTTTAAATTATAATAAAACAGTTTCAATGTGTTTTTCATTAAAGAACAAAGCACTAGATGTATTTAACCTGTTAACGGTCACTCACATTTTTTTTTTACAGACTTGAAAGTGCATGATCCAAACTTAGTTTTTCATAATTCATGACTGTAAACATTTTGTAACATGATTTTGATGTAACATTTTCATGGTAATGCAATGTTTGAAGTTAAAATGAGTTTCAAAGGATGAATTTTGAGATTTTATGTTTTCAAGTGATACATAATTTCTGAAGATTTCTAAAGTGTGATAGAGAAAAAAAAGACTTCTGACAAAGGTCAGAACTTCTGTTATGATTAGGGGTGTAAGAAAATATCAATACACGCGAGTATCGAGATATTTTGTTTGGCGATAATGTATCGATTTTCAAGAACAGAATATTGATATTTATAATAAAAAACTATTCTCAAAAAAAACCATGCAAGATTCATAGCAGTTTTGTTTTGAGTTTATTTCCTGACCTTCTTCATCTCGGTCTCAACTCAATCCTGAGTGACCGGAAATACTAGCATTAGAGCCTGCCACTAATGTTTAGCGTTAATGTAGTTCGCTGCCAGTAATGGAGTGTAGTGATGGGAAGTTTGTTTCTTTTCCACGAACCGGTTCTTTCAGACTGTTCGATTCAATAAACCGGTTGAAAAAAAAAATGGTTCACCGGTTCTTTTACGCTCGACGTAATGACATCATTGGCAATGACGTAATGGCATCAAATCTATCAAACGTTCAAATATATAAAGTCAGTAATCATAACTTTAGTCAGTTAAAAAACTCATAATCATGAGAAGTTTACAATTAAGTTTTGCAACAACGCACCCAAATACAGTAACAGCAATAATGTGTATAAGAGGATTTAAGTCTTGAAGATATAAAGTGTATAAATTAGGTGTCATCAGTGCAGAAACCATAATCCACTTACTATACATAATCCATTGCGATTTATTTGTTTTTAAATAAATGTACGTTTCACCAGATTTCCCTTCATTCAAGCCTTCGGTTTACCCGTGCTCATAACATTAGCACAGAATCAGTTCAGAATCAGTCAACAAAGGAAGCAGTTCGGATCAGTCGGCTTCACGCTGAATCACGCATGCTCAGTTACCACAGATCCTTGGTTCTCGAATCGGACGCGTCCAAAGGAAACGGTTCTCGGTTCACTGTACTGATGATCCGAAAACTGATGCAACCGGTTCTTCACTCGTGAACGAGTCAGTCTATTGTTCGTTATCTGGCTCGGCTCGGTGTTCATCTTCACAGCAGTTCAGTCAATGTAGTGTTTGAGTAAATGACTTACTCCGGGATATTGGTTTGTTTGAACTTAGAGGGAGTGTCAGCCACATTAAAAAAAAGTTAACTTTCTTAAGTCATTTGTGGATTAATGCGTATTAGAGATGCGAACAGTTTAAAACGATTCAGTTCGATTTGGTGAACTGAATGATTCGTTCGTGAACCGGATATCCAGACTGCTTTGATTTGAACTCTCTCTCACACAGACACGGAAGAGAAGACAATGCTGAATAAAGTTGTCGTTTTTGCTATTTTTGGACCAAAATGTATTTTCGATGCTTCAAAAAATTCTAACTGACCCTCTGATGTCACATGGACTACTTTGATGATGTTTTTCTTACCTTTCTGGACATGGATAGATACCGTACACACAGCTTCAATGGAGGGACTGAGAGCTCTCGGACTAAATCTAAAAAATCTTAAACTGTGTTCCGAAGATAAAAGGAGGCCTTACATGTTTGGAACAGCATAAGGGTGAGTTATTAATGACATAATTTTCATTTTTGGGCGAACTAACCCTTTAAGACTTATGAGCCCTCTAGAAGCTTGCATTCTGCAATTGAACATTGCTTGATTGTGCCATCCCAAAGAAGCACAAAGTCACTTTAGAGACTTTTAAATTAAATGTTCCTTCCTGGTGGAATGACCTCCCCAACTAAATCCCAGCAGCCATCTTCAAGAATCAGCTTAAAACACATCTTTTCCATCTTTATTTGACCCTCTAACTTTAGCAATCTACTCTAATTCTATTCTTTTAAAAAAAACTCTAAAACTAGCTTCTCTGTTCTTTTTCTATTCTATTTGTTTTTTGTTTATTTACTATATTTAAAGGTCCGGTTCTTCGTGATCCCATGTTTCAAACTTCAATTAGTGTGTAATGTTGTTGTTAGAGTATAAATAATATCTGTAAAATTCTAAAGCTCAAAGTTCAATGGCAAATGAGATATTTTATTTAATAGAATTCGCCTACATCGAATGACCATCGAATGTCTGGACTACTTCCCTCTACTTCCTTCAGTAATGAGGTCACTAGAACCATTTTTTGACTTAAGCTGCTATCGAATCACAGCACAGGAACCGCTGGCACAATCAGAACTCCTTACATATTTCTGAAGGAGGGACTTTATAGAACAAGAAAGAAGATAGGTGAATTGTGTGAAAAATACTGTTTTTTTAACACGCGAAACATGACCACGTTATATCGCACACTGTGAACACAATCAAAGGTAAAAAAAAACACTAAAATGTGAATTTAAAAGCCCTTGCTACATGTACTGTGTTTAAACTAACTGAGACTTGTTATAGCACTTATATATAATTGCTTTTTTGTTGTTTTGGATTCGTTCCACTGTCCTCATTTGTAAGTCACTTTGGATAAAAGTGTCTGCTAAATGACAATGTAAAAACCTGTCAAATCCAAGTGGAAAGGTTCAATATCTGTATTAATTTTGTTTTACAATTGTACACTGAAACTGTGAACCTTTAAAGGAGGGTCATATACACACATACACACACACACATACACATACACACACACACACACACACAAACACACACACACACACACACACACATATATATAGTATTTTTATAAAAATACACTTTTTATGCATACATTTAACTAAAGTCCTGCAAGCACTTTAATTTATCCCCCTTTACTCATACTGCACAAAAATGGTTCAATAATGTTGAATGTTACTTAGTTGTAGCTTTAAAGGTCTAGGAGGAGATGCACTTTAAAATTTTGAAGAAGAGAAAGAAGTAGAGGAAGAGGTTTAAATAGGATTTCAGTGAATTGGCTTTTTCAAGGAAATTTAATAAAAGTGTGACATCTGCATGACTGCAGTTTGATGAGATATTACTTCATTGTCTTTTAAAATTAAACAGTCTAGTGATTGTTCTTAGTGATACTTACTCAGCTCTTCTGGATTCTTTAATCACAGGGAACAACTTCTGAAGAACGTGATCCGCTTTATTTTCTGGTCCAACAAATTCATTCAGCCTAAACTCATCCAGCTTCTCCTCTGATGTCAACAAGACAAAAACTACAGCTGACCACTGAGATGAAGAGAGTTTGGCTCCCTTTATTGTTCCAGATCTCAGATATTGTTGTATTTCCTCAACTAGTGAATGATCACCCAGTTCATTCAGACAGTGGAACAAATTTATGGATTTCTCTGGAGAGTCAATGGTCTTGATCCTCATCTTGATGTACTCAATTGTTTCCTCATTGCTGTCAGAGCTGCTTCTTGTCAGTGTCATTAATTCTTGTAGAAGAACCTGATGAGACTCCACTGACAGACCCAGAAGAAACCGCAGGAAAAGATCCAGATGTCCATTTTTACTCTGTAGAGCCTCATTCACAGCTCTCTGATGTACATTAGATAAATTATGCATCAGAAACATTGACAGTTCAGAGGACACGTCATAGAGAAACTGTGATCGGTTATTTTTATAAGAGAGGTGCACATATAGAGCTGCTAGATGTTCCTGAATGCTCAGATGAACAAAGCAGAAGACTTTCCCCTGATACAAGCCAAACTCCTCTCTGAAGATCTGAGTGCACAATCCTGAGTACACTGAAGCTTCTGTCACATCAATGCCACACTCTCTCAGGTCTTCCTCATAGAAGATCACATTGCCTTTCACAAGCTGCTGAAAAGCCAGTTTCCCCCAGTTTGAGGATCATGTCTTCATCTGTCACCTTCTTCTCATAGTCCTTCTCACGTTTGATGTTGGTCTGAAGGATCAGGAAGTGTGTGTACATCTGAGTGAGAGTCTTGGGAATCTCTCCACTCTCTGCTCGACTCAACATCTTCTCCAGAACAGCGGCTGAGATCCAGCAGAAGACTGGGATGTGGCACATGATGAAGAGGCTCCTTGATGACTTCAGGTGTGAGATGATCCTCTCGGCCAGACTCTGATCACTGACTCTCTTCCTGAAGTATTCCTCCTTCTGTGGATCATTGAAGCCTCGTACCTCTGTCACTCGATGGACACACTCAGAGGGGATGAGATCAGCTGCTGCTGGTCTGGAGGTGATCCAGATGAGAGCAGAGGGAAGCAGATTCCCCACAATGAGGTTCGTCAGGAGCACATCCACTGAGACTGATTCACTTACATCACACAACCTCACATTACTCTGAAAATCCAGAGACAGACGACACTCATCCAGACCATCAAAGATGAACAACACTTTATATTTGTCACTGAAAATGTCTATTTCTTTTATTTCAGGGAAAAAGACCTGAAGAAGATCTGAAAGACTGAGTGTTTTGTCCTTCATCAGATTGATCTCTCTGAAAGGAAGAGGAAATATGAGCTGGACGTCCTGATTCTCTTTCCCTTCAGCCCAGTCCAGGATGAACTTCTGCACAGAGACTGTTTTTCCAATGCCAGCGACTCCCTTTGTCAGCACAGTTCTGATGGGTTTGTCTTGTCCAGGTAAAGGTCTAAAGATGTCTCTACATTTGATCGGTGTGTCCTCTGCTGTTGCTCTCCTGGATTGTGTCTCAATCTGTCTCACCTCGTGTTCATTACTGATCTCTCCACTCTCACTCTCTGTGATGTAGAGCTCTGTGTAGATCTCGTTCAGGAGTGTTGGGTTTCTCTGCGTCACTGTCCCCTCATACAGACTCTGAAACTTCTTCTTCAGAATGGATCTAGACGTCTCGAAGACATCACAGCTGTAAAATTAAAATATAAATACTCCGCTTTAGTCATGACAACTCTCTGTATTATTTAAAAAACATATTAAAGGGATAGTTAAACAAAAATTAACATTAACGTTTAACATTGTTCTTCTTCCCCGAGGGAAGAAGCAGGGTCAGAAAGGCCTCAGATTTCAGCAAAAATATCTTAATTTGTGTCTCAAAGATAAACCAATGGTCCTAGTACTAAGGCTATATCAATATGACATCATTTACTACTATGAATTGATGAAGGTCAGATAAGTAAGATTTTAACTAGGGCTGGGTAATTTGTAACTCTGATGAGAGCAGTCTCAGTACTATGATAGGGTCTAAATCCTGACTGGAAATCCTCAGAAATACCATTTCTCTCTAAGCAGGAGAATAGCTAAGACGAACCTGGTTTTTCTAGTATTTTTGACAGAAAAAGGAGATTTGAAATCGGTCTGCAATTTACTAATTCTCTAGGATCACATTTTTTCCTTTTTTTTTTTTTTTTACGAGAGGCTTAATAACAGCCAATTTTAAGGTTTTATGGACATATACTAAAGACATTGATGAATTAATAATATTCAAGAGAAGATCTTTGACTTCTGGAATCACAACTTTTAGTAGCTTAGATCAGTGGTTCATAACCACGTTAGTGTAGGCGCCCCAACACTGCAGGTTATCCATGTCTCCTTAACCCTCTGGAGTCTGAGGGTATTTTTGGGGCCTGGAGAAGTTTTGTCATGCCCTGATATTTGTGCTTTTTTCAGTTTCTTATAAATATCTAAATAGGTAAAGTCTAATATCACTGTAATCAGCACAAACTGGGCTATAATAATATGTGAAATGCATGAATGTACATTATTGTATTTTTGAGAAAAAAAATGTTATGCATGGTTAGTGAAAAACTAAAAATGTTAAGTCACTTGAATAAGGCAATAAAACACATACATAAAATTGGTTGCCGGAAAAGTTGAGAACTGGAGCTTGTAGCCTAGAATTTTTCTTTCTAAATTATGTGAAAATCATCTTGTTTACTCATTCACAGAAAACAATATATTGATTTAAATTTTCTAAGACACTTTTTGTTGGTAAAAGTCATATGCGAGTAGGCGTCAACTATCATGAATATCATTGTGATTTACACCTGAGAAGACAAAGCCCTGCATAATGAGCTGCATAATGAGCCTCTCATTCAACTGTGCCACTGTGAGGGAGGACTTACAGGAAAGAATGTGAGAACAAAATAAAAGTATATAATTTTATGTTTGTAGTTTATTAAGAATATATTTAATTATCCCAGAACATAATTTAATATCCACTTGGGGGAGCAGTTAAACAGTTTATTAGGGACAATCAAAGCTTACTTTCAAACAAATTTTTTGGCATCCTTACTCCAGTCACACAATCCTTCAGAAATCCTTTTAACAATATTATTTTCTACCAAATAAACCCCATTTATCATCATCATCATCATCATTATTAATGTTGAAAAGAGCTGAGAATATTTTTCAGGTTTTTTTTAGGGGGAATAAATCGAAAGAACTGCATTGTTTTTACATTTGTTAGAGTTATCTCTATTTGTCACATTTATATTATTTACATCAAGCTTTTGAATGGTATAGTATTGTATATTGTTATTGAAACTTCATAATGTTTCACTTGATTATACATTTAGTCAGGAATTATAGTGTGGAAAAGTATTTGGAAAAAGTCTGACTAGTAAAATGTTTACACGTTATGTGAAAACTAGTACAAATAAATAAAAAGAGACTTACTCATGTTTATGATCCCTGTTGAATAAAGTGCTTCATTCTTTTTTCTGAGGAAATCCATTTCTCAAATCCTCAACCACATCACATCTTTTTGGGGTGAATTATGTCTTATTACTCTCATCGCGAAGCAAACAGTAAAATAAAATAAAAACTTGAAGAACAGTTTCGCTGCTTTTTCTTCTGTTATGGGTGTATTCAAGCCGCGCGCTTCAGTTTGAATCTGAATAGCGCGTTCAGCGCGGGGGCGTGGTCACATTAGATATAATGAGTGGAGATATGAAAAATAGGCATTGCGTTGTTTTCATATGGATTACTTTATCTCAGAATATTTGTTTTCGGCAGCACTTGTTTAGTTTAAAAGTAGACATTCCAGGCTTTCTATAGATATCTCTCTCATGTCTCTTCGTTGAGTATTCATGGAGTTACAGTTCATTTTAATGAAATGTTTGTACATGACGATCAGCTGAGACAAAGACTGCAGACAGCGTACTTTGTTTGTTATCTTTAATTTATAAGTGCACAAAGGTTCTTTGTTATTATGTCTGTATCCAAAAAAAACTAGACCCTTTACAGATTCAATTGATGTATTGCTCTTATCTGTACGATTAAAACTGAGAGTGTAATTTAAGTTCTTTTCGGGGATATCAGGAGAAAATGACTCAAAACGCATATATGCGTTAATCGACTCGAAAGGGTTAATCAAACACACCTGATTCAGATCATCATCTCATTACTAGAGAATCCAAGACCTGAAACACATGTGTCAGTCAAAGGAGAGATGCAAAATGTGCAGTGTTAGGGGCCGTTCACATATCGCGCCTAAAAACGCTAGGCGCGGCGTTTTCTCCTTCTTTCCAAAGCGCTCGGGCAGTTGCGCCCCTGAGGCGTCTGCCTTTGCTAAGCAACAATGACGTGCTCTGGAAATTTAAGCGAAGGATAAATGGATTTGCAGCTCTAAAAATCGCATGCAGTAGCTCTGCTACTAAATTTATTTAAAAATGGCAATCCATATACCACTATGATCAGCAGTTCCTTCATCTTAGCTGAGCTTTCAACGTTGTTACGTGAAAGGATGAAGCTGATTGTTTAGTTCTTGTCACATGACCCGCAGTGCGCTTGCGGCTCTCTGAAAAGTTTAAATGTTTTTAACTCAATGCGGTGCTGACGCGCCTGGAAAAAACGGGTGCACGGGGTGCAACGCGACCGCGTCGCTTCCATTATGAGTGCGCACACCGCGCGTCTACATTGGAAATAACGAATTTGAGCACGCAAAAGACGCAATATGTGAACGGCCCCTTAGGGGGCCTCCAAGAACGAGGTTAGGAACCACTGGCTTAGATGGAGTAGGGTCTAACATACATGTTGTAGGTTTTGATGATTTAACGACTGTATCTGGCAGACAAACAGTTATTTGTTATGTTTAATGTCGCGTTTCTATATGAAGATCACCACAGACCAAGGCTGCAGACAGCAATGTACAATCAAAACTGAAAGTTTAATTTAACAATCGAAACTCAAAGTGTAATTTAAGTTATTTTCAATGTTATCAGGAGAAGATGCCTCGAAACGCATATCGTGTTAGTCGACCCCAGAGGTTTAATTATAAAATTAATTATAAAATTTTGGTATATATATATATAATTAAAATTATGCCTTTACTGTGTGACCAAAAATGAAGTATTTTCTGTTTCAGCTATTTGATCTCACTGGTGCATCACGCGCACATATATTGGAAACATCGCAGCTGTTCACCTTGCCATAATGCTTGAGTAGTGGTCCACTTTGGCATATTTTTTGGTCATTGTGATTTTTTTCCGTCGATATTGAAAAACACGTGGACTACAAAGCTGATTTTGCCTAATGAATAATAGTTTAGCTTCAAAATGGGCAACATTACGAATATGGAAATGTTTGGATTTGTCCCAAATGAAAGAGGTAAGCCCAAACTTGCCTTATGTTTTGCTTTAAATTATTATGTTGGCTTGGCATCATAACTATTCAACATACCGTTATGCTATTTAAACATTATTATTATCTTAGTATTATTATTTTGTTGGCTTGGCACACTTCATTTAAATTTACAAACCTATCTCCTCCTAGGGCTTTAAAGCCACAAGCCCCTGACTCAGCAGAGACCTGGGACATTGTGGGGAGTTTGTTGCTATATCTTTTCAGAATGATCAGACTTTTTTCAAACAAACCACACATAAGAACACACCAAGAGCTAAATTCAGATGTTTGTGAGCTGTTAAAGTGAAAATGAAAAATTTGCGGCAGCCTACCTGTAGTGATATAAGATATCCAGGACACAAGAGGGCGCTGTTGTATAATGGAGGTTCACAGACTAGTAGTAGTGGCTGTGTGGATGTTTTGATTGTTTTCATTAAAGCATTACAGTCTAGCATCTGATGGAGTAAGTCTCATTCACATTACATGGTGTCAGAACGGACAAATCCTCGCCAAAATGGAAGCACTAAAAGCACCAGACCCGCTGAGATTGGAAGGAAATATCGCAGACAATTGGAAGAAATGAAAACAAAAATTCGAACTTTACATGACCGCTAAAGGCATTCAAGGAAAATCTCAAAAAGTACAAAGCAGCACGTTACTACACGTCATCGGGGATGAGGCTCTAGAAATTTATAACACTTTTGAATTCACGCAGCAGGAGGACAGATTAAAACTCAAGGTACTACTAGACAAATTCGAGGAACATTTCACCCCACACAGGAATGTAACATTTGAGAGACATGTGTTCAACACTCGTGTTCAGGCTCCCGGTGAAAACATAGACCAGTTCGTTACTGATTTAAGAACAAAGGCCAGGTCATGTGAGTACGGAGATTTATGTGACAGTCTAATAAAAGACTGAATAGTCGTGGGAATAAGGGATGACCAAATAAGAGCCAAGTTGTTGAGAACAATGGATTTAGATCTGCCCAAGGCTGTGTCTATATGTCGCGCTGCGGAGGCGAGGCGCACGCAAATGGACAAATTGCAAACAGCACAAGCCGAGTACGTTGTCAATGAAGTTAAAGGGGAGCGCACGAAAAGATTTCAAACGTCATTTGTCACGTCACGCAGGCAAAACATGATACAGGACTGTAAATACTGTGGCAGAGACCACTAGAGGCGGAAACGTCCCGCCTATGGAGAAAAATGCAAGAAATGCGGAAAAATGAATCACTTTTCAAGCAAGTGCATGTCCAAAACATTGTCATATGCAACAAAAAAGCCAATACACATGGTTGAAGAACATTCTGACTCAGATTCAGAAGAAATGTTTATAGACATGGTAAAATCAAATTATGGCGAAGACTGGAAAGTAGACCTCATAATAAATGACAGGAAAACAAGATTTAAAATAGACACAGGAGCTCAATGCAATATCATACCAGAATCAATCCACAGACAGACTGGTGCACAACTTGGGAAGTCTAAAGCAAAGTTAGTGACTTATGGAGGGCAATGTTTAAAGCCAATAGGAAAATGCCTGTTGCTGACAGGATACAAAAAAAGACTTCCATCGTGTTGAATTCCAAGTTATAAATCAGAGTGCAACACCACTACTAGGACTAACAACCTGTGTTCGCCTTGGGCTCATAAAACGCATCAGTGAGGTAAAGTCATGGCGAAGTCAAGATATACAGGAGAAGTATGCAGATGTATTTGATGGACTGGGCTGTTTTGAAGGAGAACAGCACATCAAGATTAGAGCGGACGCACAACCCATCATCCATGCTCCAAGAAAGGTCCCCGTGGCTTTGAGAGACAAAGTAAAGGCAGAGCTGAGAAGAATGGAAAACCTGGATGTCATTGAAAAAGTAACAGAACCCAGGCATTGGGAAAGCAGCATGGTCACGGTATGGAAACCAGAAAAACAGAAGATCCGGATATGCATGGACCCCAAGGACTTGAATGCTGCTATTGAAAGGGAACACTACCCCATGAGGACGATCGAAGAAGTGATGGCTCGGATGGCAGGAGCTAAAGTGTTCAGCACACTAGATGCTCACTGTGGATACTGGCAGGTCAAGTTGGATAAAGAAAGTTCAGCGCTGTGCACTTTTAACACCCCATTCGGTCGCTACGCATACAAAAGGCTACCCTTCGGAATAAATACAGCTGGAGAAATATTTCAAAGACTCATGACTGAAATGTTCGAGGACATGGAAGGAGTAGAGGTAATAGTTGACGACATCCTTGTATGGGGGGAAAACGAAGAGCAGCACAACCAGAGGCTGAAAAGGGTGTTGGAGTGAGTGAGCTGATGCCCTGAGCAGAAACTTTTTAAAGGACACAGACGAAAACGAAGATAAAGATGATATACAAGTGTGTGCAGTGATGTGCTTACCCATAGCAGCCGCCAGACTCCAGGAAATACTCACAGAAACTGAGAAGGATCCAACCCTCACAGCAGTAAAAAAATTCATCCTCCAGGGCTGGCCAGATAAAAGATCAGAAACACCAGACGAGGCCAAAGTGTACTGGGACTACAAGAGTGAAATGACAGTAGAAGATGAGCTGATATTCAAAGGCAACAAATTAGTGATACCAAACACCCTGAGAAGGATGATGCTGAAAAAAGTGCACTCCAGCCACCAAGGGATCGAAAAAACGAGGAGACTAGCAAGAGATGTCATATTCTGGCCGGGGATGCAAGCTCAGATAGCTGACACAGTCTCAAGATGTGCTATATGCAACACTTACAGAAAGCAGAATAGAAAGGAGCCCATGATTGGGCATGACATACCGGAAAGGCCATGGCAAAAAGTAGCTACTGATGTTTTCGAACTCGATGGAGAACACTATCTCGTCCTGATTGACTACTATTCGAACTTTATCGAATTAAGCAAGCTAAGCACCATAACAAGCCAAGCAGTCATAAAAATCTGCAAACAGCAGTTCTCCCGGCATGGCATACCCGATGAAGTTTGCTCTGACAATGGCACACAGTATTCCTCCACCGAATTCAGGACGTTCAGTGAGGAGTACGGATTCAATCATGTCACATCATCTCCCACATACCCCCAATCCAACGGGAAAGCTGAAAAGGGAGTACAGATAGAAAAAAGCCTTCTCAAGAAAGCCAAGGCTGACAAACGAGACCCTCACCTCGCACTCCTGGACTATCGAAATACACCCCTGGATGGACTACCCTCACCTGCACAGCTGCTTATGGGTCGCAGAACAAAGACAAGACTGCCCACAACACAAAAACTGCTTCAACCTAGAACAATAGAAGGGGTGCAGGATAGAATGAAGGTCAACCAAGAGAGGGAGAAACACTACTATGACAGAGGATCACGCGTGCTGCCAGCCCTTAGCCCAGGAGACACAGTGAGGTTAAGGGAGGGCAAGCAGTGGAGACCGGCTAAAGTAGTAAAACCAACACCCGAGCCACGGTCATACCTAGTGGAAGCAGACGGACAGCAATACAGGCGAAATAGAAGAGAGCTCATCAAAACAGAGGAAGACACCCCAGCATGTACAGAGGGGAAAGAAGAGAACACTGAGAAAAAAGAAAGACGATACACATTCAGAAAACCCAAACCAAAAGAAAGACTGAACTTGTAACAGAGAGAATGAACTTAACTGAAATACAAATGATTGATAACAGGTTTAAGTCATACCATTTGTTATCCCCTTACAGGTTACCTATGAACGTTCTTACTTAAATAATGCCT
Source organism: Carassius auratus (assembly GCF_003368295.1). NCBI lineage: Eukaryota > Metazoa > Chordata > Actinopteri > Cypriniformes > Cyprinidae > Carassius > Carassius auratus. The sequence goes on along the minus strand of NC_039282.1, from coordinate 15,738,895 downwards.
TCCTGAATGTTTCATTTTATAAACGTTTTTCCTCTACAGGAGGTAGTTACAGAGAGCATCCTGATTTTTAAATGCTGCCATTTTAAGTTCAACCTTATGCAGTACTGTTGCTCTATATCTCTGTTAAATCACTTTAGAAAAGGGGAGATGTAATGATATAAGATATCCAGGACACAAGAGGGCGCTGTTGTATAATGGAGGTTCATAGACTAGTAGTAGTGGCTGTGTGGATGTTTTGATTGTTTTCATTAAAGCATTACAGTCTAGCATCTGATGGAGTAAGTCTCATTCACATTACACTACCTGACAGCGTGAGACTTCTCAACACTGGCATGGAAAAAGAAAAGTCTACATACAGAAACTACAGCCTTTTACAGTAAAACACTGCGGCGAATCAACACAAAACAATTAGAAGAACATATTATACAGATGAAAATGAGTGTTTATGAGTGCTTGTGAGATTTTTAGTGAGTGTAGTCTCACAACGAGCTCACAATAAAAGCATTTTTATAGTTGTTAAGAGCTTTTTAAAATAAAATATTACCACAAATGCACACAATCCACCCATTAGAACACAACAAGAGCTAAATTCAGGTGTTTGTGAGCTGTTTAAGTGTGAAAATGAAAGACTATTTGACAGCACAAGACAACCGTTTTCTGAACACTGGAAGGGAAAAAAAAGTCAACATACAGAAACAGATCTCTTGAGCTCCAGAGGATGCTGATTCTGGCTTTTCATCACAAGAATGGAAAAACCAAGTTCACGATTATTTCAAAATACATGATAGCTTGGCGAATATATATGAAAACAGCCACATGAACATAAACTGTTGAGAAATAAATCGGAAGTGGATCATGATACTGGATTTGTATATTAAAGTGACTGCATTTGCCAGCTGCTTTCTGTCTTTAATTTTAATCTATAAAAAACTGAAAATCATTTGACTTGGCTGGTTTTTTGTATGTGTGTATGTATTCATGTATTTATTTATTAATGTTTTGCTCTAACAAGAATTTATCTATATTTAATTAAATCGACTGACATGTTACTTTACATTTGATTTGTCCATTTCTGCATCTATACACCTAAAAACCTAAAACATGCTCTATTATACTATTGTTAGCAATTTCTTTATCGTCCAATTTAACTGGTGTACACACTTTTATTTTCATAATAAACTTGTTTGTTAGATTATAGACAGTTGCAGTGGTCTATAATAAATATTAACAGGTTTTGTTCAAAGTAGGGTACATTTTTTTTAATGTAAATCCTAAAAAAAAAAACAGCCATATTTACAGAAATTGTGCTTAACCTATAGAAAAAAAACTATGAATTAAATTAGTTTAATTTTTAGTAATGGCCATTTTTGTTGTCATAACTTTCTTAATTACAATACAAAATAACATTTGGCAATAGTAAATATTATGAAAACAATAACTGTTGTACTTTTTTCATCATTATATAGTTTATGTAAAAACATTATATAATTGTAAAAACAAAAACAAATTTAGCAACTCACATAGTAATCATTTAACATTGCTTAAAAATGTAAGTTGAAAATTAAACTCTTATAGCATGAAATAAGATACAGATTCAACAAAGGAGATTTTAATGTGGGTATATTATCAGTAAACTAATCATTAAATTAGGGGTGCACCGATCAAGATCGGCCGATTGTTATGCGCATCTCGTCAGTAAAGCCGGTTCTCTAATCAGCAGTAAATTCCCTCAGGTGCATGATTTCACAAAAAGCAGCTGTTAGTACACAGAGCCGTTGTTAACACAGGAGCTGGGCAAATCCATGTTCATCATCAGCGTTTATTTGCGCATCTTCTCAGTTAACAACGGTTCTGTGTAGTAACACCGGCTCTATGTGAAATCACGCACCTGATGGAATTTACCGCTGATTAGAGAACCGGCTTTACTGACGAGATGCGCCTTAACGATCGGCCGATCTCGATCGGTGCACCCCTACATTAAATATTTGTATTCATTCAAAAATATTGGCCCCTTTCATGATGTTGTTCAGAAATGAAGGCCACAATGATAATGTTGTCCACACAATGGCGCCACAGGATAGCAAATAGAGCTGAAGATTTTTGCCCGAACCCGATGGGACCCGACGGGTTCGGTCTGGTTCGGGCTTAATTTATATCATCTTACGCAGGCTCGGGTCGGGCTCAGGCTTGCGCTCCGGTCGTGTGATATGTTTCGGTTAGTGCGAGAAAGATGCGAAAATGAATGCTGTGTAGGTCTAACGGAGGCTTGCCTCTGGCAATTACGTTTTGGTTGCACCAGCTGTGTCTGGGGTGTGGAAAAGTTTAGAACATGTTTATAATGAGAATAATGAGTGAATAATGATGCACCATCAGTGAGCGCAGGAACGCGCTGAAGACATCTAACCTACAGTGGATTTAATAATTTTCCTCAACAAAAACATATAGGCTTAGCCTAATCTCTAAAAGTAAAGTTTTTTTTTAAATGATAACTAAATATTCATTGAGTGTTAAATGCATAAGTATTTACGCTATTTGGCATTAATCTTTTATTAAATGTCAGCTGATAGTGGCAAAGCAAATCCGGCGGAGCCTTTATCTTAATTTCATTATTACCAAATACCCATCTTAATTTAGAATTTATCTTAGTTTAATTTGTTAAAAAAGACTCATTTTTATTAGTGTGTTGGTCTATTTATAGGCACAGAGGACTTATTTTATTTCTTTATTCCAAGTTCCAAGTGGTCTAGTCTATGTAAGTTATGAATAAATTGTGTTAAAACATCTATAAATGACTCACACATTTGAATAATGTCGGGCTGTAAACTGGTTCGGGCTTTTAAAAAGCTGTCAATCAATATGTACTTGTCGGGCTCGGGCCGAAACCTGTCGGGCTCGGGTCCTGTCGGGCCTAGCTTTTAAGGCCCGATTACAGCTCTAATAGCAAATACTTCAAGATCTGTTCAAAGTCTTGAAAATGTACCATTTATGTGGACAAATAAAAATGCATAAACATTCATTCTATTTTCATAAACTTTAATAAAGCCCAATATAATAGTTATGCAAAAACTATCATCTCCTAAATACCATTAGGTCACAAAAGTCACAAAAGAAGTGTGTTTTTGGTTGCCAGGGCAAGACAACCCTGCACAGATTACCAAAAAAAAAACAGCACTAAGGGACCAGTGGATGGAGTTTATTTTTACAGAGCATCAACGGAGTTGTGCAAGTGTTTTTGTTTGTTCCCTGCATTTCGAAGATGCTTGTTCACAAGGCCCAGTTTGACGACGGATTTGCGTATCGTTTATTTCTTAAGGATGATGCAATCCCAAGGAAAAAGGGTCACGATCGTGTGTTGGAACCGCAGGCGGTGAGTAAAACTGCTTCAAATATCTCTGCCTCCTTGTTAGTGCGTCCCCTCCCATGCCAGAGACCCGGGTTCGAGCCCCGCTCGGAGCGAGTCGTTGCTGCTGCTGCTCTTGTTCAGTTTCAGCCTCAGGATCTGATTCTGGATCATAAATATACGCTGAATCTGACTGTTAGCCATGGTTTGTTTTGGTTGGTTTTTTCCTCACGGTGTCACAGCTTCCACATCCTCTCAACGCAAAAGCCTATTCGCGCTCGTGATTCTTTAGCTCCGCCCACACGTCACGCCTCCAGCCGGTCGTGTTTTTCCGGGAAAAATCGGTACAGACTATCTTTCTCTTATGAATATAATAAAACTAAAGACTTTTTGGATTTATGAAGGATGCAGTACTACTCTATATGTACTCAAGATTAACAGGATATTGAGTGAAAACGAGCATTTCACCCCCCCTTTAATGTTGTGCATATAGTAGTACTTACAAAGGGACTCATAATTTACTTGAAAAGAGACATGTCCATTGTGTAACGGCATCATCTACACAAACCATTGTGCTTGGGCCCCTTATGATCACCTTGACTTAAACCACATTGTTTCAGTTAATTTCTGTGTTGTTGCCCACAACGCTTAAGTGAACAACTGTGAAATAGTAAACAGGGGAAAAAAGGCATGACTTATTTCGCATCCAGCTAGCCAACTCTGTCAAAGCTGTTGTCATAGCCAAGTCTCCTTATTAGAATAGATAACAATATGTTTTATGAAATGTAGTGAAGTAAAAAGTACAATCTTATGCTTTGGAAAGTAGTGAAGTAAAAGTAAAAAATACTCAAAATAAAACTACTCCAGTAAAGTACAGGTACTTGAAAATTTTAGTTAAGTACAGTAATGAATTAAATGTAATTATCAATAAAGATTCGGGAGGAGCGCGTCAGATACTTAGCCTAATCATCACAGGTAGAACACAATCAAGTAATCAATCCCATAGTATAAATATCGCTGACTTACCTCTATCCATTGACGGTTTATCAGCATGCTGGTTCGCTTCGTCAGTCACCTTATCACAGACCCAATTTTCGTACCAATGAAGAGTGCTACACAGGGGATTTTTAAGACCTGCTGCTTTTGCAAGACCCGAGATAATTTCTACCCAGCCAAACACGACCGTTGAGCAGCATTAAGCCTCATCGCGACAGCTGCTATCCTCGCCAAGCCACACATCGTGGCCAATAGACCGTGCAAACTCCGAGCTCGCCTTGCTCGACACACGATCGTGCCGCCCGAGACCGAGCTCTCGTAGAGCGCTGGATTGCAGCAGAAAGAATCCAACCAGCCTGGGCTGAACAGTTTTCACCGCGGCTCAGTCTTTCACCAGGGCATTCCGGCCGAGTGGCAGTTTGAGGTCGCTTCCTCTAGCGGCGCAGACCAATACATTTCCAGGCGAAGACGCTAAAAACAGGTTCTTCTTTTTCTTCATTGGATTTTTACGGCAGTTTGCAAAGTGTTGCATCTAAAAGCAGTTTCGCGGCTAAAGTTTTGTTAAACGACGTCATGACGTAGTTCCGTCTTCTTTTACTAGTGTTTTATGGCGGTTTTGGCAAACCAACGTAAAGGTGCATTACCGCCACCCGCTGATCCGGGGTGTGGATCGCGCATAGATTTGGACTACAGATACACCGTTCCGTCAGATGATGATGCCACTTTTAACCACGAAGCCAAGGCATTAGGTTAGATTATTGTAATGCCTTCCAGCTAAATCGTTGAGCAAGCTTCAGTATATACAAATTCTGCCGCACGCTTGCACTTCTCCTCGCGAACACATTACACCGGTTCTTTCACAATTACACGGGCTTCCCGTAAACGTGAGAATTGATTTTAAAATTCTTATCTTAACATACTAGGCACTTCATGGGACTGCACCTGAGTATCTTTGTGAACTCATCAGTCCTGATATTCCATCACGCTCTCTTCGCTCTACTAACTCTCTTTCACTTCACCAGCCATAATGTGAGCTAAAGACCATGGGGGAAAGAGCCTTTTCATATAAAGCCCCTAAGCTATGGAATGTACTTCTTCTGCACGTCAGATATGCACCTATGTTGGGCGATTTTAAAAAGTTGATTAAGTCACATTTATTCAAGACTGTCTGTCTTTAATGAATTGTTGTATTGCTTTTGGCGTTTTTTCCTACAAATAAAATGCATTATTATTATTATTATTATTATTATTATTATTATTATTATTGTTTAAACCTCACCGAAATGATACAGACATAAGTTCCAAAAAAAAAACTTTTAAGTCTTTGGATAAAAGCGCCTGCTAAATGCTTAATTTAATGTAAAATTTTAATTTCCATTCAAGTCTTCTGGTAGGACCAAATCATTTAGGGACCTATTTTACCATTCACTGGCATGATCACTCAAAATTAATCTAAAACGCATCTGCCCTCGTGTTTTGATGCAGGATAGCAAGTGTGAGTAAAATTACCATCGCCTTTTAAGGACCGTAATATAGAAAAACCGGAAAGTAAATATCTTTAGAAACCACTTGGAAGCGAATAGCACATAACTGCTGTTAACCCATTTGCTGCAAGCATCGCCAACGGCCCTAGTCTACTATAGTTTCATTTTCACAGCACGTTAAACATCACTCTCTTACTTGATCTGGATAAACCGCGCATCAATTGAAGTCCAAAGACTTTGGCTTTTATATTTGACCAATATTTCGATAAAACATCTTTCCAGTGATAATTTTCCATCATGTCAGGAAAACTATTCCTATTTTTCTGAACGGTAAACGTCAAAGTGTTAGCTCGTGGACAAATGTTGATCATGGATCTAGTCCGAAAGAATCATGAACAGAAACATCTTTATTTTGGGTATGTAATTTCTGCCTCCATGCCAAAAATGGGGGGTGTCTGGTAAGGGGTTAACGTTACTGCTATAATCATGTCTTTCGGTACAACACCTTACAAGACTAAACATGCTCAATCATTTCCAAAAGCCTCTGTTTCCACAGTCCATAATACAATGTGAAAACAGCGTTCCAAACGTATACACTCGGGAGACCGTCTAAAGAGCCCGGAGGCCAAATGAGAAGAAAGATGCTTTTCCAACAGGAACATAATAAGGTGGACAAGGCCTGAGGAATTGTCAAATCAGGCAACAAATTGCTAAGCTGGTAACACAGTAGGCTACCCATCCATTTTTAGCTTGCCCCATCAAATGTTACTAACACTTTTTACTCTTCCCACAGCCAACATCTACAGCAGCCGAAGCAAGTAGCCTTTCATGTACCTCCTCACTGCCGCAGCAGTGTCTGCTCCCGCAGGAGCCTTTCCTGTATCTGTCCCACTGCCGCAGCAGTGTCTGCTCCCGCAGGAGCCTTTCCTGTATCTGTCCCACTGCCGCTGCAGTGTCTGCTCCCTCAGGAGCCTTTCCCGTATCTCCCCACTGCCGCAGCAGTGTCTGCTCCCGCAGGAGCCTTTCCCGTTCTCCCCACTGCCGCGGCAGTTTCTGCTCCCGCAGGAGCCTTTCCTATACCTCCTCATTGCCGCGCAGTGTCTGCTCCCGCAGGAGCCTTCCTATACCTCCTCACTGCCGCGCAGTGTCTGCTCCCGCAGGAGCCTTTTCTGTACCTCCTCACTGCCGCGCAGTGTCTGCTCCCGCAGGAGCCTTCCTATACCTCCTCACTGCCGCGCAGTTTCTGCTCCCGCAGGAGCCTTTCCTATACCTCCTCACTGCCGCGCAGTGTCTGCTCCCGCAGGAGCCTTTTCTGTACCTCCACACTGCCGTAGCAGTGTCTGCTCCCGCAGGAGCCTTTCCTGTTCTCCCCACTGCCGTAGCAGCATCTGCTCCCGCAGGAGCCTTTCCTACACCTAAATATATATAAAAAATAAATAAATAAATACAAAAAAATAAAAAATACCACACGTCACCTCCGCCTAAAGGCATGCCAAGCATCCGAGGTTGCGGTGATAGCATCATGTATCGACAATAGCCAAGATGATATTAAGCCCATTCTCCAACCAACATTTTTTATAATAATCATTAGGCGGCCTACCATAATTCGGCTATCAAACCGCTCCGTTATCCCATCTCAGCACTGCATTTCCCGCTCGCCAGTGCTCTCAAAGGATGATGTGAGCCCGTAGGTATAAAAAAAAATATATATATATATCACAGGACAAGCGAGATGACAGTAGTGCCGACTACATGAACTAGCAGTATTTAAATATAGTATTTATACTTAATACCAGTGTATCAGTACGTCCGAAAGTATCTTTTTAGATTATTGGTGATTCCATAGGCTCTTTTCGTGCACCTGCATGGTCAAAATGGCAAATAGTAAGCTCAGACAGTATAAAGAATCTTTCTCTTACTCCACCCATGCACGTTTACATCGATCTCACGTGCTGACAATGACCACATTGCCGATACATGGCACCTATTTGGGGTACACTGGCACAGGAAATCCAATTTATTTTTGCACGCTTAATTTCGGATACTATGACTGCACCAAGATTTTTCGGACTCATTATCGGAAGCAGCTCATTGGATTTGCTAAACAATTATTCAAGTAAGCCTCACAGCATCTACCCTCGTAGACAAACAAATCATCCTTAGTATCGAACTCCCAGGCGCTGCAAGAGGGCTCCCGGTTGAACCAACCTTTGCCTTCCCCATTCAACTATCAGCAAAGCTTACTCGTATGACATCGCAAGTATTAAAATCCTGCCAGATGCTTTCCCACTTAATCAATCTTGGACTTTCCATCCGACCACCAGCGAAGCTTACCCGATTAAAAAAGGCCGATTAACCCCCCAAAAAAAAAAAAGTCGACATTTACCTATCGAACACCAATGAGTACATTGCAGCCCAAACAAATTTTCCCTCCGATGGCAAGATGTACCCATCCAATAACGCAAGTTACGCTTTCGACGAACACTAACGGGCTCTTCGCAGATAAAACAATCTAAATTTTCCCTCCGATGGCTGGAGAGAATACCCATCTGATGTCGCAAATTTTAATAAATATAATAAATAAAAATAAATATAAAAAATAAATAAATAAATAACAAATAAAAAGACACCGGACGCTGGCCATAGCCTCCCGGCCAGATAACCTTACCTTTTTCAATCCTATGGCCGGCAAGGCTTCTCTCTTTGATGCCAAGAGCTTGAGCTCCCATCGGATGCTGACGAGAGCCTGCCGGCCAGACAACCACACCTTTTCCATTCTGCGGCCAGCAAGGCTTACCCGTTCGTTGCCAGGAGCTCACACTCCCTTCGGACGTAGGTGAAAGCCCCCAGCTACCTACTTTGCCATTCTGTCTTACGTACGGAGAGGTTTACCCATCCAATGCACGGAGTCAGGGCTCCCACTGAATGTAGGTGAGAGCTTCCCGGCTAGACAACCTTACCTTTTCCGTCCTTTGACCAGCGAGGCTTAACCGTCCTATCCGGGAGCTAAGCTCCTGTTGGACGAAGGTAAGAGCCTCCCGGCCGGACAACCTTTTCCGTCCTTCAGCCAGAGAGGTTTACCCGTTCGATTCCTGGAGCTAAGCTCCTATCGGACGTCAGTTCGAGCCTCCCGGCTAGACAACCTGACCTTTTCCACCCTTGGCCAGCGAGGCTCACCCATTCGATGCGAGTGCTCCCATCGAACGCTGGCGAGAGCCTCCTGGCCAGCCAACCACAACCTTACCACGTGGTTCAGGTTACAAACCTACAAGCAAGCTGTTCACTGCTGCAAGGCTTACCCGTCTCTTGCCGGGAGTAGCAAGCTCCCATAAAACGCTGATGACAGCCTAACGAACACACAAACTTACCTTTTCCATCCTACGGCCTGCGAGGCTAACCTAGTTTTGTCCCAGCTGGACGATGGCAAGAGACTCCTGGCCACCTATCATTACCTTTTCTGTCCGCCATCCGGAGAGGCTTACCCGTTCGATGCGCGAGCTCCCTTCGGACGCCGGCGAGAGCCTCCCAGTTAGACAACCTTACCTTTTCCTTTTCTATGGTCAGCGAGGCTTACCCGTTCGATGTGTGTGCTCCCCTCGGACGTCGGTAACAGTCTCTCTGCCACGCAACTTACCTTTCCATTTGACGGTAGGCGAGGCTTAACCGTCCGACGCTACGAGTCTCGTCCTCTTGCCAAATCCTGCAAAAAAAAAAAAGCTACTCTCACATCTTTTAACCCCGTCTGGCGAGGCTACCCATTCAATGTTCTGAGTTAGAGGCCCCATCGGATGCTGCGAGAGTCCTCCCAGTCGGGTTTTCCTTTCCAACCCTCCCCGTCCGCCGAGGCTTACCCGTCTGTCGCGTGTGCTCCCTTCAGATGTCTGGCGAGAGCCGCAAGCGAGTCTCATCCATCCGATGCCGTGAGTCGGGATCTCCCTTCGGATGTCGCCAGAGTCCTCCTTGTCGGCCAGCCTAAAAGCTTTTTATCTGCCAAACCGAGAGGACCCAATAGTCCGTCATCCTGAGTCTCAATCTCCTATCGGAGGCTTCATGGGCCCTCTCGGTCAGCGTTTGGCCCTTCACCCACTGAATAGCAGGGGCTATCAGCCAGTAGGGCCCGTACGCCGACACCGTGACCTATTCCGGTCGAGGCAACTCGGGTCCTCCCGGTCGGGCACCACAACCACGCTGCTCCTCCTCATTGGCCGGTAGGGCTCACAGTTTTAACACCAAAAAGCTCCAGTTGAGCATCGGCTCGAGCCCTACCGACCGGGCGCCAACAACCACGTAGTTCACTAGGTGCAGCCGGTAGGGCCTACTCTCCCAACGCCCAAGTCGCTCCCTCCGGAGTACGTAGGCCCTTCCAGCCTGCCAACGAGATGACTTCTCAGAAACCAAATCAGCCCCGCCAGTACTCTGCTTTTTTTGGGGGGGGCATTCTTTAAACTGGCGGCTGTCCTCTTGTACATTTGCCTTTTTGGGGGGTACTCTAGGTTCGGGCCATTCCCGAGCTCGGAGCCCTTCCCCGGACAGCACGCCAAATACACATACCATACCTCAGCTAATTATATGTAAGCGTGAACTAGTGAAAGCTACTTCGTTACTGACCACCACTGCCTAGAATATAACTTGTCACATTGCAGCATCCTATATTTTCAGGAGGATTGGCTGTGCCAAATTTTGAATTATATTATTGGTCATTACAACTTAAGGCTCTTCATATTTGGGTTGATCCTCAATCTATAGCTTCATGGAGAGTAATCGAAGCTGACAAGGTTAAACCACATAGGCTCCAAAATATTTAATTTGCTGGCACAGGAAATAAAAATGATAAATAGAAATTTGGCCCGGCTGTGGCCAAGTCTATCAGGATCTCGAAAAGGGTGGAACGCCTGACGGGAGGAACTTTCAAAGTTTGTAACAACACACCCTTATGGCACAACTTACATTTTTTTTATGTGGAAATCGGCCATTTGTCCAGCCCTCTTAGTCTACATTGGGCATAAACACATGCAGTGACTTCTATGATAACCAAGGATTCTGCTCATTTCAAGAACTAAGAAATAGGGATGTAATGATTAACCGCTAGCTGGTTGAAAATCACTTCAAATATGTGATGATTCAAATCGGTTGAGATGCTAAACAAATCGCAATTAATTTAGGGGTAGGAGCGTATATGAATGCATGTGTGAGGGGAACTTACTGTCTTCAGAAGAGTTTAGATGGTATTTTTTCTTTTCATCTTGCCTCTGTATAATGCATATTAAAGGGTTAGTTCACCCAGATAGCAAAATTATGTAATTAATAACTTACCCTCATGTTGTTCCAAACCCGTAAGACCTCCGTTTATCTTTGGAACACAGTTTAAGATATTTTAGATTTAGTCCGAGAGCTCTCAGTCCCTCCATTGAAGCTGTGTGTACGGTATACTGTCCATGTCCAGAAAGGTAAGAAAAACATCATCAAATTAGTCCATGTGACATCAGAGGGTCAGTTATAATTTTTTGAAGCATCGAAAATACATTTTGGTCCAAAAATAGCAAAAACATCAACGTTATTCAGCATTGTCTTTTCTTCCATGTCTGTTGTGAGAGAGAGTTCAAAACAAAGCAGTCTGGACCAAATCGAACTGAATCGTTTTAAACGGTTCGCATCTCTAATACGCATTAATCCACAAATGCATTAAGCTGTTAACATTTTGAATGTGGCAGACACTCCCTCTGAGTTCAAACAAACCAATATCCCGGAGTAATGCATACACTCAAACAGTACACTGACTGAACTGCTGTGAAGAGAGAACTGAAGATGAACACAGAGCCGAGCCAGATAACGAACAATAGACTGACTTGTTCACGAGTCAAGAACCGGTTGCATTGGGTTTTGGATCACCAGTAGTTCTTTTGGACAGTTCGATTCAATAAACCAGTTGAAGAAAACGGTTCACTGGTTCTTTTGCGCTCGACATAATGGCGTTATTTGCGATGATTGCTCTTGATTAAAGCCTTTGGTTTACCCACGCTCATAACACTAGCACAGAATCAGTTCAGAATCAATCACCAAAAGAATCAGTTCGGTTCAGGTGCTCTGTGTGTCAGTCTGCTTCACACTGAATCACACATGCGCAGTATCATCAGCTCCTCGGTTCTCGAATCGGACGCATCTGACAGAAACGGTTCTTGACTCGAGAACGAGTCAGTCTGTTGTTCGTTATCTGGCTCGGCTCGGTGTTCATCTTCAGTTCTCTCTTCACAGCAGTTCAGTCAGTGTACTGTTTGAGTACATGAATTACTCCGGGATATTGGTTTGTTTTAACTCAGAGGGAGTTAAACGACCGGAAACGAACTGTTTAAAACGATTCAGTTCGATTTGTTGAACTGAATGATTCGTTCGCGAACAGGATATCCAGACTGCTTTGTTTTGAACTCTCTCTCACAACAGACACGGAAGAGAAGACAATGCTGAATAAAGTAGTTGTTTTTGCAATTTTTGGACCAGAATGTATTTTCCATGCTTCAAAAAATTATAACTGACCCTCTGATGTCACATGGACTACTTTGATGATGTTTTTCTTACCTTTCTGGACATGGACAGTATACCGTACACACAGCTTCAATGGAGGGACTGAGAGCTCTCGGACTAAATCTAAAATATCTTAAACTGTGTTCCAAAGATAAACGGAGGTCTTACGGGTTTGAAACAACATGAGGGCAAGTTATTAATTACATTAATTTTGCTATCTGGGTGAACTAACCCTTTAAGGGGGGGGGGGTGAAATGCTCATTTTCACTCAATATCCTGTTAATCTTGAGTACCTATAGAGTAGTACTGCATCCTTCATAACTCCAAAAATTATTTAGTTTTATTATATTCATAAGAGAAAGATACGACTCGCTCCGAGCGGGGCTCGAACCCGGGTTTCCGATGGGAGGGGACGCACTAACAAGGGGGCAGAGATATTTTAAGCAGTTTTACTCACCGCCTGTGGTTCAAACACACAATAGTGACCCTTTTTCATTGGGATTGCATCATCCTTAAGAAATAAACGATACGCAAATCCGTCGTCAAACTGGGCTTTGTTTGTAAAACAAGCATTTTAGAAATGCAGGGAACAAACACAAACACTTGCACAACTCCGTTGATGCTCTGTAAAAATAAACTCCATCCACTGGTCCCTTAATGCTGTTTTTTCTTTGGTAATCTGTGCAGGGTTGTCTTGCCCTGGCAACCAAAAACACACTCCTTTTGTGACATTTCGTGACGCTCTCGCTCTGATCAGTGATTGTCTGTGCACAGCCTCTCTCTGCTCTGCTACACGGGAGTGCGCGCTCTTCCGGCAAACGTGCCCTCAGGACCCATATAAGGAAATTCCGCTCCATCTAACGTCACACAGAGCCATACTCGAAAAAAACTTTCAGAAACTTGTGACAAACCGGAAGGAGTATTTTTGGAACAGAAATACTCCTTCAAACGTACAACTTAATTTTTTAAACTTTGTCCATGTTTAGCATGGGAATCCAACTCTTTAACAGTGTAAAAAACTCAGTATGCATGAAATAGCATTTCACCCCCCCTTTAAAGCAGCGCTGTTTTGTTTACAGCAGACAACGAGGAAACGCTTTAAGCGCCACCTGCTGGCAGAGAGTGAATCTGCATCTCATTTAGCTTGTCCGCTGTTTCATGCAGATATTTTCCCGTATGATCTCACAAAACCGAAGTCAAACCATTCTGTTTTTGCTTGAAAAATGTTTTTGATTAAAATGCAGTGGTTGCCTCTAAATTTAAATTGAAAGAGCACAGACAAGAGCCTTATTTTGTTTATATGAAGAGTTTTAAAAAATATATTTTATTTGAGTTAATTATTTGATTTGGGGCTTGTTTTAAAATTTCAATTTAGTTTTGTTATTTACATTCTACTTAAACTTTGTCATATAGCAGATGCTTTTATCCAAAGCTACTTACATATGAGGACAATAGAAGCAATCAAAACTTCAATAGAAGCAATCAAAAGAGCAATAATATGCAAGTGCTACATTAGTATATTTTTATATTATATTTCAATTTCACGAAGAAATGTGCACCATTTTTTCCAAGCAATAATAAAAGGACACATTTAATTTATAATATATCTTGAATCTCATTTAGTTTAGACGGCTTTACTCCCCGTTTTGTGAATTTCCAATTGTTGTGAACCTATGGACGCATGTGAATTACATTTTATCCTTTTAACTACAACCTGATTACATGTCTAATCCATGTTTATGTCTTATCAATAACAATTCTAACTCCACTATAGGTTCATAATAAAGAGAATGTTGTTTGCTGGTTTTGCATCTGCAAAGAAGACCATAATACAAAATTGGTTTACTCCACACGTGTGCAAAAACATTGTGTATTCATAGCCTCCTTAAAATAGTGTCTTGTGAATGTACAACACTATGAATGAACAAGGCTAAACCTTGTACTAGGGGTTGTACGACGACTGATTTCTACTAGTCGATTTATTTAAAAAATACTCGAGTTACTCGACTACTCGTGGTTCATGCTACTGTAAATGAAAAGACATTAAATAGTTTTTTTTTTTTTTTACAATAAACGCTTATTAATTCATAGCCTTATGTAACAATTACATATGTAAATTGTCAAAACTTTATAATTATGACATTACATATTTACATTTTCATGTAACAGACAGTATTTGTATCTGTATTTGTGTCTGTAACAATCACAAATTTTTCGTATCTGCATTCGGATACAACGTCGTACAATTAGTCTACTTGATAAGACCGTTATGGCTATCTTTTTTTTCATAGTTATCACTGAACAAGTATGCCGTGTTAAACTAAAATAATAATTAATTTCTAAAATAATATTTATCATGCAAACAGAGAGATGTCATGACAAACGTTGAACACGACTGAATCAATTCAATGCGTACATTTTCATTACATTAACTCTTTAAGCGAGTCTTAATGTTTAGTGAACTTCACTAAACAAATGTGCGTGTGCCCCGCAAACCAGGCAAAAGATAAAGATGAAAACATGTAGGCCAAATAGAAAATGTATCCATATCTAAGTTGATTATTAGCCTGCTAATAATAGCCTGCTGAGAGAACT